>NC_056725.1:1930132768-1930190268 GCF_019279795.1 Protopterus annectens | reverse complement strand
CCCCCGATGGATGTGAAGATGGCCAAGCCCCAAGGACACCATTAGGATCACAATCAGCCCAAGCCATACTGTGGTAGGTCTGGGGAGTAAGAGTTTGGCTGGTAGATCCAACATGGATGTGTGGCACTTGGGAGCCAGGCCAGTTAAATGTAACGGGAGGACCCCCCTCAAGGAAAAAAAAGAAAATAGCCTGCTTGCTCTCTCTCTCTCTCTCTCTCTCTCTCTTTCTCTGTTTCCTTCCCATGACTCATGCAGGTGAGAGGTTTGACATAATCAAAGGAAGTATATGAGTATGTGAAAAGCTAGTGATCAATTTCTTGGAGGGTCACTCTATCTACAGAAGCTATGCAAGTAGGGGAAAATAGTGTCCTAAAATGTTAGCTTCCCCCACAATATCCACTCCCATTTTGAAATACTGAGGATTTTTTCATGGCAAGCTTTCTCATCACACAGAACCACGTGTATGCACCACACAACTGACTAAGCAGACTGTGGAATAGGATGTTGTTGCACGTGAATTATCTGAAGACCAGTCCAGTCTTTGATGTGAGGGAGTTAGTGTTGTGTAGGAAACCATTATCGCCAAAAGGGTAGCAACAGCTCAAGAGATATGATAACACATACAGTCACATCCAAGAGGCATCTGTATACTTTGGGTCTGTATTATAGGGAAGTAGCCAATACGTTTCTAATTTTAACAATCTTGCACCAAGCATTTTCTCTAGTTGATAGTTGTGTTGCATACATATGCAGATTTTCAATAAGGAATTCTTTTCACTTTCATAAATGTGGTGTCAGGCTTCACTTTCTATTTACAAGTGCATGGATGGATGTGGTGTTCTCTAAATGCACAATCAGCTTTTCAAAATAATGGTGCATGCATGCATGCATGCGTGTTTGTGTGTGCGAGTGTGTGCATGTGTGTGTGTGTGTACCTATACATTTACATATATCTATATATCTATATGTATATATATATATATATATATATATATATATATATATATATATATATATATATGAGTCTACTTTAAAACACTGACAAGCAAAACATCAACAACGAGAACACCGAGGCTGGAAGATTGACAACTGAGATGACTGACAGTTTAAAAGCCCGACACTGAGAACACCGACATGTTAAGGTAAGTGTGCGAAAGTGACAGACTTTAGGGTTAGGGGAGGATTACGTGAGTTAGGGTTAGGGTGCGGGTAAGGTAAGTGTGCGATAGTGACAGACTTTAGGGTTAGGGGTGGGTTAAGTGAGTTAGGGTTAGGGCATGGGTTAGGTGAGTCAGTGATAGTGACAGACAGGGTTAGGGTTTGGGTTAAGCTTAGTGCATAGATAGTTGTGTATGTAAGGTTTAGTGTAGGTTTGTAAGGTTTATGCTGTGCTTGTGTTGTGTGTGTGTTTTTCGGAAAAGTATTTGTTTTGTTTTGTTGATTGTCAGGATTGTGGTTTGTCGGGCATGTGAAGTTTCATGCTTTTAAACTGTTGGTCATCTCAGTTGTCGATCTTCCGGTCTCGGTGTTCTCGTCGTCGGTGTTTTGCATGTCGGTGTTTTAAAGTAGACTCATATATATATATAGGTCTGCCTGAGAACACCGACAGTTCGAAATGCCAATGACGAGAACACTGACACCAGAAGACCGACAACGGAAATAACCAACAGTTTGAAATCCCAACTCTGAAAATATCAACATGCGAAATGAGCACGACTGTGTAAGTATGTGATAGTGACGGACGTTAGGGTGTGGGTAAGGTAAGCGTGCATTAATGACAGACTTTAGGGTTAGGGTGCGGGTAAGGTAAGTGTGCAATAGTGACAGACTTTAGGGTTAGGGTGCAGGTAAGGTAAGTGTGCGATAGTGATGGACTTTAGGGTTAGGTTGCGGGTAAGGTAAGTGCACGATAGTGATGGACTTTAGGGTTAGGGTGCGGGTAAGGTAAGTGTGTGATAATGATGAACCTTAGGGTTAGGGTTTGGGTTAAGGTTAGTGCATAGATAGTTGTGTATGTAAGTTTTAGTGTAGGTTTGTAAGGTTTTTGGTGTGCTTGTGCTGTGTGTGTGTTGCGAGTCGGTGTTATGGTGTTCGGTAATGTGGACTGTTGGTTTTGTGTGGTTTCGGTGTTTTGGTGTCGGCGTTTTGGCTGTCGGGTTTGTGGTGTGTCAGTGTAGCATCAGGGATCTATATATATATATATATATATATATATATATATATATATATATATATATATATATATATATATATATATATATATATATATATATATATATATACACACACACACACACACACACACAAATATATATATTATATATATATATATATATATATATATATATATATATATATCACAAACAAAAGCTGGTACAGCAACTGATACAGGGTGCACAGAACTGAAATAAATTCAAGCTACAAAATACAATCCAGCAAACAGAAATATATTCACTAAAATAGCAATACCAGCAATGTCCAGTCTTCCACCTGCATTTAGATTAAACAGGAGCAGTGTAAAACAGTGCAAAAAAAAGGATTTATTCCACAAATTCTATAATAAACATTCAAAAAACAATCTGGCATGACCGTATGTTTGGTGTCATCAGTGCAAACAGGGTCACTACAGCACCTTACTTTAAGAAGGCAGCAATTAAAGCAACAGTGTCCAATAAAGCAACAACATCCAATCTGCATATATGGCAGTATAATAAATATCAAATCCAATAAATAACAGTATTCAATAAATATTAAGTTAATCTACTAAATCAAACTACCAATGTTCATTTAAGCCTGGTTTAAACATAGTGCCTAAATTACTGTGCCACAATTTCTCTTTTCAGTCTTATAGTTTATGCTTTAATAAAAATAGATAGACCATCACCAACAACCATATCAATACCTACAAAATGAAATGAGCAGAAACATGTTCACGTTTGAGCTTATATAAAGCACTACATGTACACCTAAAATTTATATTGCTAAGATGTACCACAACACATTGTTTTAGAGGTCTAGAAGTCTGACCCACATAAAATGCACCACACTGGCATATAGTTCTGCAAACCACCCATTCAGTTTCAGTGGTGCATGTGATTAAGTGCCTGATTTGAAAGACCTTTGAGGTATTAATAGATGTAAAGGATTTAGTTCTAAACATCACTTTACAGTACACACAATTGCCACAAAAGGTGTTGCCAACAGGACCACTTTAACCGCATTAACCCTTAAATTATTATCTTTCTTAAACCAAGAAAAATGTTCACCAAGATTTTTACCCCATCTAAAGCCAAAACAGCCATGGCCCTCCAAACATTGTTCTAAAAAGGGTCCCTTTTTAAAAGATACCAAAATCTATTAATAATCTCACAGATTTTAAAGGTATTTGTATCATATGTCTCAAATTTGAGGCACTATTAACCCCACTATTATTTGTGTGTCCAGACTGTAGTAACTCATCTCTAGATCTACTGAGAGCTTTAGTTTTTGCTCTAATGTTACATCATATGTTATATCCCCTATTAACAAATTGAATTTCTATTATATAAGCTTCCTTTTTAAATTTATCCTGATAACTGCAAATTTTACTCAGCCTCATAAATTGTGCCTTCGGAATGTTATTAGTGATATGTTTAGGATGGCAATTACTAGCCTCCAATAAAGAATTTCTAGTAAAAGGTTTTCTATAGAGGCTTGTGGCAATAGTCCCATCTATGAGTTTAGTAACACTGATATCCAAAAATTCAATATTAAACAAATCAATGTAACGTCTCTTTGAGCTTTTAATACAGACGTATTATCCATCAACTTCAAAATTTTGTCGTGTATTTTATTTGAGCTCTAAGCAATGGTAATACATTTCTAAGCAAATTGGCGGGTGTTTTTCTGCAATACTGTACGTTACAGGTCGAGAATTCATATTTATCCAAATGTATTAAGGTGAAGAGGATTCCCAAAAGGAAATTTCCTACTGGTCTTGTGGCCAGGTTACCTTTACATCTCATACTGCTGGAATTATTTAACAAACATGGAACTGAATTGCTTGAGCTGCTGAGGAAGCACAATGAAATATCTATACACCAACTGATTAACAAAGCTTCCAAACTAGACCAAGTTTTTAAGAATGACCTGTTGTTTACTGGTAACCATGGGCAGTACAAAAACATGTTTGATAAAATTGATAAAAATTGTATGTGACATCAAAAAAAGAAAAGAAAAGAAAAGTAGATGGGAAGTGATCATCTCAAGTACCAGGAAGAGAGACCCTATCTAAAACAAATCAGCTCCCAAGGGAGATGGAGTTATTATGTGAGAGAAGAGTTCAACATGGTGGCAGACATAATGGATTGTGACAATGGTGATCATATCCCTTTAGAAAAGGTTCCTCTGAGGAGATCCGAGAGGATAAGGAATCAGATGAATCAACAAGATTACAACAATTTAAGGTATCAGCCAAACCAGCAGAGACCTCACAACAACAGAATAACACACAACAGCAGGAGAATGAATCATTAAACATTGGTTGTCGGCGTCCTGATTTACAACTTTTGTTCAGAAAATGAAACTCTCATTACTAGTAACAACACAGGTGATTTTAAGATTTATAGCTACACTATGAATGTTTATAGTGATATTTGTGTGAAACTGTTAAGTAAAGGACAGACTTTTGTTCTGAGTGTGCATTTTAGGATTAAAAATGTATTGTTGGACTTAAAGTTGTTTCTTAGAAAACTAAACTTCAGAATGTTGTTTAAGAATGTTAGTATGGAATTGAATGTTTTACGTAGAACTAGTGTTTTTAACCTACTGTTAGTTTTGCCATTAATTATTTTTGAAAAAATATGTGAATTTGACTTCAGGGCTTTTGTACAACATAAGGGAGGATCAGGTGTAAGTAATTTAGATTACACAGAATTATTGATGTTAAAAGAATTAATGCAGGACAAAAACATTAGGGTAATGAAAGCTGATAAGTGAGGGGAAACTGTAATCATGAGTAAAACTGAGTATTTGAACAAAATCCAGGTTTATCTATATGATGATGAGTATTATGAAGAAACCTTCTTAAATTTCATTAATGTGCCATACAAAAAAATTGTTTTTTTTTTCTTCAGGATATGTTAGATTAAGGCCAGATATCTGAAGATGTGTATTCTTTCTTGAATGCTAAGTGTCCAACCATACTGTCTATATTTGGCATCCTAAAACTACATAAGAGCTTGGCTGACCCCTCTGAGACCAATTGTCAGTGCAAGTACTTCTATAACACACTCTTTTTCTAGATATATAGAAAATAAGGTGAAGGGCTTACTAAAGAATACAGACATCTTTGCAGGGATTCATGGGATTTTTGGGCAAGACTGATAGAGGTGAAATACACATGAAATTTGGCCATTCTGATGGTGGATGTTGTGAACCTGTTCAATGTGATACCACATGCTCAGGGTATGGAAATGTTTCATGATTTTTTGACTGAAGCAGGTGTTATTGATAGTAATGAAATAAATGTATTGGATACCCTTTTGGAATTGGTGCTGCAATATAATTTTATGCACACAGATGGACAGTACTTTTAGCAAAAATGGGTGCAGCTATGGAGGCCTCATGTGTCCCCTTATTTGCTAACATTGTAATGTTACAGTGGGAAAAGAATATGTGTTTAATGTATTTAAGCCTGCACCCTGGCATTTATATGCACGTTTTTTTGGATGACATGCTTATAGCTTGGGAAGCAATGAGATAGAAGTACAAACATTTGTGAAGTACTTAAATTCCACGACATCTTTTTTAAAATTCACTTACAAATATAACTGTGACAGTGTTAGTTATTTGGATGTTTTAGTCAGTAAAAATGTCACCAAGGGGGTTATTGTAAGTCGTATTTATAGGAAGCCCACTTACTCTAATGGCCTGTTGCATTATGCTAGATGCCATCCACAGCACCATAAAAGGGGTATTGTTAAAGGGCAATTTGTCAGATTAACCAGAATGGTTTCCGATGACAAGTTATTTCAAATGGAGGGAAATAAGCAGTCAGAAATGTTTTATGCCAGAGGGTATCCAATAGATTTGATAAAAGATGTTTGCTCTGAGATTACAAGGAAATGGCACACTGGTGAGTTGGTACTAATTCTTACGACAAAACAGGCTCATCAATACGTGTGAGATTTCAACTTAAGGGTGAATATACATGTTCATTTATTACTACTTTTACACAGGAGTATGAGTTTATTTATAGGACCCTCGAGAAAAACTGGAAAATATTTCAATAGTTTAAAAGGTTAACTGATGTTCTAGGGAAAAAACCTAGAATAGTGTATAAAAGACGTAGAGCCATAAAAAAATTATTGGAAAGTGGAACCCAACCATGTGCCTTGACTAACAAAAGATTTGGTACATTTAAATGTGTTTTTTGTGCCCTGTGTAAGCATATTTGGTTAAGGTCAATAAACAGTTAGTATATACTTCCTTTCATTATACATGTAATTCTATAGGAGTTATATACTTAGCTAAGTATAAAAGGTGTGACCGTTTCTATGTGGGGAAGACTGAACATAGATTTAACAAATGCATTTATGAACATATGTTGGACATAAGGAATAAATAGATTAATAATTCATTGTATAAACACCTGCAAAAATACCCTGAGCATGGATTTTTATTTTTTGGCATGGATACAGTATACAAGAGCCCAGAAGGTGGCCATGGGCTGATTGGATAGAATGCAAAGAGACCTTGTGGCAACCTAAGCTAAATAGATTTCAATAGCATGTGTTTTAAGACTCTTATCTTATAAAGTATAAAATTAAAAATGATTTGATTTTAATAGTTAAATTTTAAAGGTTTAGTAATATATATATATATATATATATATATATATATATATATATATATATATATATATACATTTTTTGTTATTTATGTTGTGTTATTTATATAGATGTTTGATGTTTATTGGTCTAGTGTATCATATGACTTCTTAGGAGGGAGATTTAAAAAGGTAGACTTTAATGGTTTAATTAATTCTGAAGAAGTCTGTGAATTAGCAGGATGAAAGCGCTTATTCTGTTTGAATAATATGTTGTACTGGAGTGACAGTGCTTTCTAGACCTTTGGTTTGTTCAGCTGGAGTTTGTGTTAAGGTTCTGAGTTTGCCCTTTGATGGTAATGGCAATAAAGGTTTTAATTGATCCTCAAGATACACAGACAATGGTTCAGTAAGGGAACTCCACCCTGGATTATCAATTGTCTTGTGTATCTTGGGTAGTAAATAGAAGAATTATGGCTTTGGGCCCTCTACCATTGATTGTGATAATAAATTATCAGATATTAACCCATCTCTATTTGCCAGTTTCAAAAAAGAATCAACATTTTTTTTAAATCAACCCTGGGATCAATAGAAAGCCTACAGTATGAAGAGTATTCCATTAATTGCCTTAAATCCTCTTTTTCAAAATCCATAGATTTCCACAGCACAATTGCACCACCTTTATCAGCATTAACAATTATGGTATGTTTATTCTTAACTAGCCTGCTCAAAGCAATTCTTTCATTCCTAGTAAAATTAAAACCATATTTTTTAAAAATGGTGTTGTTACTTACATGCAATTCACATATCAACTGCTGTTTAAAACTTTAACTGCTGGCTGGTATGGGGGTTGAAACAAGGATTTCTTATACCTAAATGAGGTAAGAGAGGCATCAACCACATTATCTTTTTGGCTAAAATAATACTTCAAATTAAGTGTACGACAGAATTCTTTAATATCCAAAATGTTGGAAAATTCAGGCACATAAAAGGATGGGACATATCCCAAACCTTTATTTAATACATGAACCTTGTATCAAATAAATCTACATTGGATAGACTGACAATGAAATTATTGTCCTCTGTACGATCAACAGTTACATTTGGGCCAATGTCCTGAATTTCTCTTTGATGTTTATTTCTGTGTATATGCCCAGTTCTCCTAAAGGGCCTCTCCCAGTTTTAGATCTTTTGTTAATAGGCAAAGCTGCATCAGCTAGTTCACTACCTTCCAGTTCCATGTTGGCAATGGAATAGTTAGATGGAAAATCAGAGGCACTGGATTCCACACCACTAGCACCAACAGAGTTCTTAAGAATAGAACAACCCCTTTTGCATTTAGCCCTTGGACCCTTTTTATCATTATTTGAAAAAAGAACTGTTGTAAAGCAACTCTCCAGCTATAAAGAACATTGTCCCGATAATCATTCATGTCTCTATGAAACTTCTTCAGTTTTTGACCTTTACAATCAGTTTCATAAACATCAATATCCTTCAAGTATTTAGAATGTTTAACCATATCTTCACTCCACTTTTCTAAACCCTGTATTATTTCAACACTACAATCCATATAGAGAGAGATAGAGAAACAAAAACACAAATACAGCTGCAGAGTCTTTCATCAATGTGGTGATACAGATGACTGAAAAATCAGCTGATCAAAAATTACCAGCTTTTTCACTAGAGTTGATATATATATATATATATATATATATATATATATATATTTTTTTTTTTTTTTTTTTTTCAGTCCTATCTGGATCAGTGTTTGCCTTGGTCAATCATTAGGCTTCAGTCATTTGCAGATTAATAATATGCATTTCTGATGGAAGGCTATGCATTCACACAGATACACCTGGATCTTGGATTCACTCCCATGCTCTATTCAGCACATCAGGCAAAAAGCACCTTGCAGCACTCATTCTTTCCATAGCAGGTATAGGTTTTACAGGATCAGGTTGCTAGCCTGAGGCCCAACCTTCCTCATGGGGTGCACCACACACTCACACAAACACACCCATACTAGGCCCAGTTTAGAGTGTCCAATCCACCTACAGCATGCCTTGGAATGTGGGAGGAAACTGAAGCACCCAAAGGAAACTAACAAGAACACAATGAGGAATACAGACTCTGTCTGCACAGAAGGCATGCCACCCGAGAATCAAACCAGAGAACCGCTTGCTGAGAGGTGACAATGCTAACCACTACACCACTGCACCGTCCGCACAGGTATACACACACACACACACACACACACACACACACACACACACACACACACACACACACACACACACACACACACACATATATAAATATATACAGTGGATATAAAAAGTTTACACACCCCTGTTAAAATTCCAGGTTTTTGTGATATAAAAAAATGAGACCACAATAAATCATTTAAAAACTTTTCCCACCTTTAATGTGACCTATAACCTGTACAATTCAATTGAAAAACAAATAAATCTGTTATGGGGAAAAAAAATTAAAAAAATAAAAGAAAAACAGTACACTGGTTGCATAAGTGTGTACACCTTTAAATGAATACTTTGTTGCGTGTGCACACCCTTAAACTAATTCTTTGTTGAAGCACCTTTTGATTTAATTACAGCATTCAGTCTTCTTGGGTACATACCTGCCATCAATTAAAGAGACTGATTAACCCCAAATAAAGTTCAACTGTTCTAGTAGGATTTTCCTGACATTTACTCAGTTGCCTGCTGCAGCAAAAGCCATGGTGCACAGAGAGCTTACAAAGCATCAAAGGGATCTCATTGGTGAAAGGTATCAGTCAGGAGAACGGTACAAAAACATTTCCACAGCATTGGATATAACATGGAACACAGTGAAGACAGTCATCAAAAAGTAGAGAAAATATGGGACAACAGTGACATTGCAAAGAACTGGACATCCCTCCAAAACTATTGAATGGACAAGATGAAAACTGGTCAGAGAGGCTGCCAAGAGACCTACAGCAACATTAAAGGAGCTGCAGGAATTTCTGGCAAGTACTGGTTGTGTACTACATGTGACAACAATCTCCCATATTCTCCATATGTCTGGGCTATGGGGTAGGGTTGCAAAGCTGAAGCCTTTTCTTGCACAGAAAAACATGCAGGCCCAGCTATAATTTGCAAAACAATACATCACATCTCCCAAAAGCATGTGGGAAAATATGTTAGGGTCTGATGAGACCAAGGTTGAACTTTTTAGCCACAATTCCAAAAGATACATTTGGCACAAAAACAGCACTTCACATCACCAAAAGAACACCATCTCCATGGTAAAGCATGGTGATGGCAGTATCATGCTTTGGGGTTGCCTTTCTTTAGATGGAACTGGGGTTTAGTCATGGTGGAGGGAATTATGAACGATTTCAAATACCAGTCACCTTTGGCCCAAAAACCTTCAGGAATCTGCCAGAAAGCTGAAGATGAAGAATAATTTCACCTTTCAACATGACAGTGACCCCAGGCATACATCCAAATCAACAAAGAAATGGCTTCACCAGAAGAAAATTAAAGTTTTGGAATGGCTGAGCCAGAGCCCAGACCTAAATCCAATAGAAAATCTGTGGGATAACCAGAAGAGGGCTGTGCACAAGAGATGCCTTCACAATCTGACAGATTTGGAGTGCTTTTGCAAGAAGAGTGGGCAAATATTGCCAAGTCAAGATATGCAATGCTGATAAGACTCCTACCTAAGAACGCTGGATGTTGTAATTAAATCAAAAGGTGCTCCAACAAAGTATCAGTTTAAAGGTGTGCATACACAACAAAGTATTAATTTAAGGGTGTGCACACTTATGCAACCAGCGTACTGTACGTTTTTTATTTTTTATATTTTTCCCCTAACAGATTTGTTTGTTTTTCATTTTAATTGTGCAGGTTACACGTCACATTAAAGGTGGGAAAAGTTTTGAAATGATTTATTGTGGTCTCATTTTTTTAAATCACAAAAACCTGGCATTTTAAAAGGGGTGTGTAAATGTTTTATATATATATATATATATATATATATATATATATATATATATATATCGATAGATAGATAGATACAATAATATATACAAGTTTGCCAGTGAGAATGATCAAAAATAAAAACATCGAAAGCCTCATTGGCAATAACATTCATTACAAGTTAAAATCATCGAACTAAAGTAATCACAAATATAAACTGATAAGTTACATCTGTTATCACCAAAAATAATAAAGAAACAGCTTTTATGTGAAGGGCTTCCCACAATCCTATGACATGAGGGCCTACCCCCCACAACCCTGGAATTTAAATAAACTAACTTCAGGGTCACACAACATTAAGAAAAGGAAAACACCTGGATTATGTTAGCATAATCCAACCAGCTAAACCATCAATGAATTTTCTTTAAATTTCAGTACACAGTAAATGCATGTAATGATCAAACATACAACAGCTATATACATAATATACATATTTGATATTTACTATATGATATACATATGTGTGTGTGTGTGTGTGTGTGTGTGTGTGTGTGTGTGTGTGTGTGTGTGTGTGTGTGTGTGTGTGTGTGTGTTTTATGTATGTGTGCTACAACAAGTGATTTTAAATGCAAGATTGGTAAAAGTATTTGCCTATGATTCAGGTTTAGGTAGATTCTATCTTATACACAGGTAGAGTCTATCTTCGTCATATCTGTTTTACTAAAGCATAACATAAACCATGGTGATTTAAAGCACATTAAGTGTAATTCCTTGCACAAGACTTAAATAATCTTATTGCTAAAACAGCAATAGTGTTTCGATTTTTTTTTTTTTTTTTGCATGACAGTGAATAGCGGTTTGTCGCTTGTTTCAGGATACAGATATACATTTTCTTATTTTTCATGCTTTATATGTTATGTAAAGTGGGCTGGTGAGCAGATTTTATGTTTTATTTATCTATTTATTCATTGATTGATTTACTGAGATTTGATTACTGGGAAAGTCTGGCTACTAGGAGTCCATTTTCAGCAGAGACCTGGGGAGAAAAGCTCCAAAGTATTAAAATAAACATTTTAAGAGCAATAATTTTACAGTCTTCAAAAATAATACAAAACATCTACAGTTTAAGTAATTATACCAAATTAGACATAATGTGAAAGCATTAGTTAAGAATAGATACTATTTATATGACAGTTATTTAATATTTAGAGGCATTTTAGCTAGTTTAAAGAGAAATTAAAGGTAAGTTAGTTTAAGACAAGCAGGAATTACAATATGAAGTGAGAAAAAAACAGGGTTATGGCATATTTAGAAAATGAGTTAAGGAAGAGAAATTTATTAAAGTAAGGAGATGAGTGAAGAATGAAAAGTAAGATGTGAGGTATGAAATGTAAGTGAAGTTTGGCAACAAAGAAGTTGTCCCAGGACATCTTCATAGGGGGATTAGGTTAATATTAGAGGGAGTTAAATGGGTTGGGGAGGTGAAAAGGTTAAGTGGAGGCAGGGATAGTTGGGAGGAAATGAGATAATGATGGGGAGGGGCTTAAGAGGATTAGTCTGGTGTAGTTGGGTTAAGCAATCACATTTTGGCATGAACTTGCTATGCTGCAGGCTCATGTCCTTGACGACCTGTGGGTGCTTTGGTCAGGTAGGCCTTGGTTTGCTGGTGGTGTGCATTAGGAGGTGAGTAGTAAGCGGTGTAGGGTAGGTATATTTAAATCATTAAGTTTTTTTTGTTTTTAAGCTTAAGGCACAGGGTACAGGGTTTCATTTCTGCTGTTCATCCAATTTGTGGAGGGAGTTCAGGCTTCTCAGGTTCAAATGGGGGGCATCCTAGTTTAAGTGTGTTGGGGGCTGTAGCAGGTGTTGCTTGTCTTACTATAGCACTAGTTAGGTAGAGGTTCTTGTGGTGACGTTAGTTTATGTATTGCAATGCTGGTTAGACAGAGTTGCCTTGTTAACCCCTTTGTATGTTTTTTTTTCTCTTCACTGTAGTTATTTCACTGGTGGTGGTTTCGCTATTGGCAGTTTCTGAGGCTGAGGTGTAGTTCAGTTGAGTTCGGACCATCTGTTTGTTCCGCTATAATGGCTAAGAGGTTCTGTTGTTGTTCTCAAGATGGACATACTTGTCCAAGTTGTTGAAGTTGTTTCTTCTGGCTGGTCGCTGTTTCTGTTTCTCATATGTGCAGATGCTTTTGTGGATCACGAGGCACCCATGAGTACTGGTTCCTCATCTCGCATGCACGGTGGAGCAATGAATGTTAGATCTACATTTCAATTCTGTCAGTTCATGCTTGAAATCAGCACACCTACATTGTATTTAGGGTTGAAACAAGGGTAAGATTGTTAGAGTAAAGTGAAATATGTTCGGAATGATGTTGTGTGGCAAATTGTTTGATGCGGCATCGTTAGAATTAGAGAAAGTTTTAGCAGAGCATATGTTGCAGGATGCCCAGATATTGCTACAGATTTTCCAATTTTGTGGTTGTATGAGGCATTGGGGCAGGTATCCAGTGCTGCAGTACTGTCAGGCAACACTTTATGGTGATTATGCTTGTCCTTTAGAGCTTGCATTTTGCCCCTGACTAAGATGTGCTCATGTGTGTGATCCCAGTCAGTGGATTTAATAGTGAAGACAAATGCAGATTAATGGTGCTTGGGGGATAATAATACCGAGGACAGCTTGTAATTATTATTTCCGCCCTTGGGCCCTGTGCTGTGTGTGATTGGGGATGTCTTCATCTGGTTATTGTTTTGGTTGGTTCGGAAGGTTAGTGATTTTGTTGTGTGCCCTTGGTGTTGTGTGGTTACATCAGAAATGTTTAGGTAGTAGAATTGGAAAGGTTACCTTTCAATAATGGGGATATTGGTAATTAATGTTGGGGGTTACGGTCGAAAGAGATGTTTGAGGTTTTAGTTCTTCATGGTGGTTGGGATGCATTGATCGGTTGGAGGCTTTGCTTGCTGGGCAGCCTTTGGTGGTAGATGGCGTTGCTTTTAACTGACAGGATTAATGTGCCTGGTAATGGTGGGTTTTGTGGGCTTAGAGGCATGGTTACCCTCGACGCATGAGCGGTGGAGGCTGTGGATATGCTGCATGGAGGTTGACTGCGGCCAGGCTGCAAGTTTGTGTCAGAAAATATATTGTTTGAAAATAGGGTAGTTGCTGTTGTCAAGAATAATTCAGCGTGATACCGCATTATATTCCAGAGGTCTGTCCTGTGCGATAGGAGGAAGAAGTCAAATTTAAATAAATTATAAGGCTGTGTGCTCGGTTGATACACACTCATTGACTTTGTCTTAGCAAGTACAGTATCTCACTTCAGCATGCACTGTGCAGAAATGATAAATGTCCTACACAACACACAACACATGGTTTATTCACATTTCAGTAACAAGATGAAATCCTGCCAGAAAGAAAGGAAACTCATATCGCTTTCATTTCAGAAGTTCGACAAAAGAAAATGTTTAAGTTGATTCAGTCCACTTTAATACACAGGAAATTTGACGTTTTCTGTCTGCATAAGTCAAAGACAAATAAAATGATATAGAATAAAATACCTACCTTTTGAGAGTTCCTAGGTTAGGGATAGCAGCACAAGTTCTTATTTATTTACGGTAAAGACTATTTCTGTAATGAGTTAACATATAACTATAATTAACCTGGGGAATTCTGGCTGCATCTTTTATTTATTCATTCATTTCATCTACAGTTACGTATTTAGCACAGTGCCTGTTAACAGACAAGATGAAGCCTGTCTTATCATAGCAGTCAATGATCTATGGCGCTGATGCACTGATGCACACTGTGAAAGGGAACCACTGAAGCATAACCCATATTAAACAAATATGGGCTGCAATTCCTTGTTCTGCTTAACTTATTACTTATTAACACAGAAGCTGGAACATGTAGGAGAAGTAAGCAGTAAATATGACAGAATCATTTATTAGTTTGGCTTGGAAGGATGAGCATCCTGGAATCCAATTTGTTGGAGCTTAGAAGTTGAGTCTCATCACTTTTAATGAATGGAATAGAAGTGTCAGTAACTCTAAGTTTGTGAAAGAGTGAAGTAAAGTATTTTAAATCTCTTTGTGTCATCATGTATGCTTTGGCTGGGCAGCAAGGGGGTTGCTGCTGGGGGCCAGGGGATGAGTAATTAGGTATATGTGTCCATATAAAAAAAAAAATTGAGGAGCTGAAATGTGGAGAGAATATAGGGGATTAAGAAATATGCTCAATGAGTTAACAGTAGGGTGAAGCCATATAACATTCATATTTGTATAGACCAGCAAGGTTTACTACGTTAAGCAACAGAACCATATTCTACTTGTTACGGTAAATGACATGGTAACTGCTATGATGGGATGAAAGTATATTTTGTGCTTTACAACCAGGGATAGTTGGCAACTAAGACTAGTTGAGGAAATTTTTTCTGGGGTACTTTTATTTTGACAATGGGAATGTTCATAAGGTGGGGAATACCATATAAGTGTGCAGAATGCAGGTTAGTGATTTTTGTATATCAACTTCTAATGCAATATAGGGCAGTGTGCCTCAGTTGGAGATGGAAGGTTGAGAGCTAGGCAGATGGTTACAAGATAAGTTAGCTTGGCTTATACGGGGCACTAATGGAGGTAGTCAGGAATCGCAAGGTTATCTGGGTTGTGGATCTTGATCGGTCCCTTCATATGTGAGGTTTAGTTTAGTTTAAAATACTTGACTGGTAGTTAAATTTATCCTGGGTATTTGATAGGGTCTTTGGAAGCATAGTTATGGCTGCCTTGTCATAGATTTGAGGGCGGTCGTACATTCCTTTCCAGGTTGGCAGGGTAGGTTGTCCTTGAAGATGTCTTGGTTTGCATGTTATGTATTTTGGATGATTTACTTGTCCTTTTCTTTCTTGCAGATGTGCTCTTGGAATGTGGTGGCTGTACTTTGAAATAGATGGTGGTGTGCTGAGTACCACTGGGGGTGATACACAAGGACTTCACAGATGATGGAAGCAGTGGTGAGCAAAGAGGTTACACATGGGGAGCACAAGGCGACAACATTTTTTGACTGAAATTGCTGAAGGACAGAAGGCATCATGCAGTGGCTTGGAAAGGGGATCTGAAAGGTATCATTTTGATAGGATGGATGTGTTGTCATCCAAATGGGACACAAGGCGGGTCTGAGTAATCAATTTATTAACGTATATTAGAGCTCTGTGATAAATTAGTGAGAGCTGATTATTGCATTGGTATAGGGGGCAAGTAAGGAAGAGGTAGGTGGGGGGGCAAAGGGGAAACAGTTGGGCATGCGTTGTGGGGAGTGAGGGGATGAGTAGAGTCATGACAGTCATAGGAGCACAAGACTTATTAGGTTAAAGCCCTATGGCTCTTGTCAATTTTGTGAGTAGAGTTTTAAGAAGCGTGGTAGGTAGGTGGTTGTTGGGGTAGTTTCAAAACTGGGTGCATTGTTACAGGGGAGTTAGAAGGTTTAAAGGAAGCTTGGTTGCAGGATAAGGCTGTGGTAGGACAGGACTTAATTGCCTACTTGTGGTATAGGTAATATAAGGAAAGAGCTCTCCAGAGGAAAGGCCAGGGCCAAACAGGGGTTAAGAATGGTTCGGTAATGAACAAATTGAGGGTGTTTATGGCTGGGTATGTAGAGTATTTTGTTGCTGAGCATAGGCAAGTTTTCGAGAACTAGGTCAAGGGGTTCTAGTTTGTGCTAGCTAAAGTAGGGCATTAAAGTTGGAATTAGTCTGTTCCTTAAGGTAATGGAGTTGGTGCACACATAGAACTAGGTAGTGGGTGGGTTAAGGTGATATGCTATGGTTAACAGGGTTTTGGGTGAGAGACTTGCTACTAGTTGTTTGACTGGGTGCCGTCTTGAGTTCAAGGGGTTATAGTTTGTGTTTTGTTGTGCTTATAGACTGTCAATACATTCAGGTTGAGCGATGATTTCAGCTTTGAAGGCAGCGGGCTAAAAGGGTATGTATTCTCTTGGTTTGGATGTTCTGGTGTTACAACAGGGTCACTGTAATTCTACTTTATTTAGTTTCATTAGGGTGTGTTTCAGTGATGGCATGGATTGGAGTTTATGACTGGATTTTAAGGTGCTTTACAGATGATGGGTACACCAAGTGATGTTTGGCTTTATGGTAAGTGGATTGAACAATTTTGGGTAGAAGTGAGGGGGAACAGCCTGGTCAGGCTGGTTGGCGGAGAAGAGGGATAGGCTTGCCCTCTTCTGTTCCCCCTCTGATGTCTGGATGTTCATTTCAAGGATCTGGGGAAAGGAAATGAGTAGTTGGAAGAAGCTTACTGGATAGATAAGCAAGCCGAGGTAAGGATGGTGCTTATTTGGTGGAAGGTAGTTCAATGGATGGTGCATGACATGAGTTGGGACGCTGCTTCATAAGTAAAGTTAGGGAGCAGAGGTATGGACCCTGCTTGTTGGGCAGGGTGAGTATGAATGCTGCCCTGATTAACATTGCAATGAATGGTGTACAAAGTGAGATGGGACGCTGCTTCATAAGTAAAGTAAGTGGGTAGAGGTATGGACGCTGCTTACTGGGGCAGGGTGAGTAGGTGCGCTGCCCTGATTAACATTACAAGGATGTTATGCTGTATTTAGAATCAATTATATCATGAATAGTTGTAATTAATAAAGTTGGTGATAAAAGCTATGTTATAAAAATTTAATAAAGGTCGTCAAATGTAATTTGGTGTGATGTGTATTATCGAAGGGGACCAGGACAAGTGAAGTATGGCAACGAACTAAGTTGTCCCGGGACATCTTCATAGGGGGATTAGATTAATATTAGAGAGAGTTAAGTGGGTTGGGAAGGTGAAAGGGTTAAGTGGAGGCAGGGATATTTGGGAGGAAATGAGATAATGGTGGGGAGGGGCTTAAGAGGATTAGTCTGGTGTAGTTAGGGTAAGCAATCACATTTTGGCATGAACTTGCTACCCACCCACCTGCCCTCTTTTCATTGGTGAGGAGTAGGGTTATTTATCAGTGGAGGTAGGTGGAGAAGAGGGATAGGCTTGCCCTCTTCTGTTTCCCCTCTGATGTCTGGATGTTCATTTCAAGGATCTGGGAAAGGAAATGAGTAGTTGGAGGAAGCTTGCTGGATAGATAAGCAAGCTGAGGTACGGATGGTGTTTATTTGGTGGGTGGTAATTCAATGGATGGTGTATGAAGTGAGTTGGGACGCTGCTTCATAAGTAAAGTAAGCAAGCAGAGGTATGGACCCTGCTTGTTGGGCAGGGTGAGTAGGTACGCTGCCCTGATTAACACTGAAGTAAGATGAGAAGCTGCTTCATAAGTAAAGTAAGTGAGTAGAGGTATAGACGCTGCTTACTGGGACAGGGTGAGTAGGTACAATGCCCTGATTAACATTACAAGGATGTTATGCTGTATTTAGAATCAATTATATCATGAATAGTTGTAATTAATAAAGTTGGTGATAAAAGCTATGTTATGGAAATTTAATAAAGGTCGTCAAATGTCATTTGGTGCGATGTGTATTATTGAAAGGGACTGGGGCAATAGTTTATTCTGGGGGTGAGTAAGAACAGAGGCAGATTTTGGCTAGCAAGTCTTTCACAATAGTTTTAAAGAACTGAAGGGAGGGTATTGACCTGACAACATAGTAGGAGTACAGACCATGCCCTGCAGATCTGACAGGTTTGTGGACAGAGATGAGTTTTTGGTCATTTGAACATAGTTGTGTAGAATAGACTTTTGTTTAGTTTTGTTGTGGTGCTGGAAAACTCTCTGTCAAGAGTACTGGAATAGAGCTGGTAAAATTCATAAAACTATAGGCTTAATCAATCATTGCATGTTATTTTTGATGGAGTCTTAATAAACTTTTGCATTACATGTACTTGATGATAGAAGGACAACATAAGCCTGCCTAACTGCCCTTCACATGCATTCGCCATTCAACTGTTCAAACAATGTGTTATGATATTTAAAGAGAAATTGCTCTGGATTCATTTTTTAAACATTTCAATGCACTATTGCATCCAAAGAATATTGTAATTACATATGAAATTCTTGCTACATTAGCCTCGACTTTGTATAGCATTTTTTAATATACATTATTGATGAAAGTTGCAGCTTCCTGATTCTGAGGAATTGTACATTTTTGTTTTCATATAACATAGAGCTTAATATTGGGGTAGAAACTAGTTGGCATGATAAAGAAGCATCTGAAGCTGTTTGTCCCTCCTACTATTTATCATTTCTCGGAATGATATTTGATCACACTAACTTTATCCATCCTAGGAACTGCTTTATTCTTGTAACCTCAGCTGGGCCCTAGAGGCCAGGGGTTAGTGGCCATATCAAGGTACAAAACAGGTGTATGGGAGATCTAGGGATTGCTGAACTTAGACAATCACCACAATCTGTGCTCTATTTTAACAAACACATGCAGAGACCATAGGTATTCTTTCTATGCATAAAATACAGAAATAATAATATTTATATATATATATATATATATATATATATATATATATATATATATATATATTTTACTACAACCGTTTATTTCTATCTACAAACATCATAATACTGCAAGACAAAGCAATCATAATATATATTTATGCTGATTATAAAGATACTTTAGCAGTCATATACAACCAAAGCAGATGACTGGACCACTGCTATATAATCTAGTTATACTGTATCTAAATGATTTATGATAAAAACATTCCAATATTTAAAGTTATTACATTGTAGAGACATTCAGAATAACCTTGTCTAACAAATCCCATTAGACATTTTGTCATATTCAAAGGGCTTAACATAGTGAACCTAAATGCCAGAAGCATTTGTAATAAATTTCCTGACATCCAAGTCTGGTTGTCCTTATTAAACCTCGCTTACTTACTGTTTTTGAAACTTGGGTCATGCCTCTCATTCAGGATGAGGGCATCTGCATCCCAGTACATGCAATATAAAGGAAAGGTTGTATAAATAAAAGAGCCATGGTTGAGGCATTGTCCATCGTGGATATCTTTAAATTTAAATTAATAGATATGCACTCCCCCAAAAACACCCAGATGTAAAACAATGTTCCCGTATTTCCAAGAATACCTCTCAAGTGCATCTGTTCTAGAGGAACGTAAATATTTTCAGGCCTAGTTTACCCCTGCACATGCAATGCCTGTTTTTTTGAGGTATGTCAGGATTTTCTGAATTGATTTACCCCTTCACACAATTTTCTGAATCCCCTCATTACACATGATTTTTAAAGCTGTCTAGTGAAAGAAAAACACACTACATGACCAACATAATATTAGCACCAATACCTTAATAAAGAGGACATATATCTTAATCTCACTTTTGAGAAACATGACCTTCTGTGGTAGAATTTTGCAGTACAGTTTATTAATGTCTGCAGGTTTTACACTGCCTATTTGATAATGTGGTTATATTTTCCATCGTTTTTGTCACTCTATTTTTAAATATATTTTTGAGAACTATCCCATATTTCTACTTGATGCAAGAATAGTTGACATTCAAGTTTTGTGCTAACTGAACGTCCATATGATTGGCTGGATGTGTTAACATTTCTAGGGCTTTTCTGCCTATTTTCAATGTCTGAAATTTGAGAGATACGTTTTCAAGTAAAAGTACTGAAGTGTCTAAACCTTGATTGCATCTATTAATCCTGGCAAACTAGGTAAAATGAAATATGTTCAAGAAATTCCTATTCTTTGGAAACTAATATTCTTTGACAAAGTCACAGCAACAAAGACACTTTCAATGATTGTCTTTTGAGGGGGATACAGCTACTTAATCACCAAGAAATAAACAGAAAATGAAATGTGCTGGAGTGGATTTTAATGGAAGACACAGAATATGTCTACTTTGTGCATGGAAGTCAGTCAGTTAAGTGACCACCTACAAATATGTGCTACATAGAAACACTGTAGGCCTTCAATGATTACAGTAGCAATCCCTACAAGGACCGTTAAGAACTTACCCATACCTGAGACAGGTAATAGCCTATAGTCAGTACATTAGATAACTATGCACCTGCCAGGTTGATTAGAATTAAGAACAGTAGACTGAGTTTGATTACCAAAACTGTCATAACGCTATGGCAGGTATGGATGAAGTCTGCAATACCGACGAAGTAACCAAAGATGAGAAAAGCAAAATTGTAAACAGAGCTCTAAAAATAAAGGTAAGATGACAATTAGACAAGAAAAGAGGGATTACTGTTCTATTCTTCAGTGAAACAATATAAAAATCTCTCAGACTTTTCAAAGAATGTAGGTATTCTACTTGGTAAAACTTGATCAGTAGTGGAAAAGCCCTTTATGTGTTCATCAGGAGATACACTTAAAATATATTTCCTTCCAAAACTGTAGGCACACTGCCACAGAGCATTTCAAATCAAATCCCATTCAGCACAAGGTCAACCACCAAGAAACAGAGAGCTTCGTGTTTGAACAAAAATGTCCAAACCATTCTTTAGTGAGAAAAAAATTAAAAATCATGGCTCAGTGTACATAGATAACCTCCTTCTGGCCTATCTAATAGAAACTGTATGCCTTACAGGAGAATTAAAGAAGGGTGTTATTACAGAGACCTGGATGGAAGCTAAGAATGTCTGTCTTCCATATTCATGGATAATGATATATACAGAGTTATGAACTACCATCCTGTAAGAGCATTTAGTCCTCTATCTAAAATACTGCAACAAGTGGAACATTACAGTTGTCCATTTATCCTACAGAAAATAATAAACTGACACAAATGCTTCACAGTTTTAGAACAGTACATGTTACTCAAACACTATTAATAAGATTGCCAATTATGTCACCACTAACTTAGGCAAAGAGCTTTATAAAACAGCCATTGTCCTGAGTTTGTCTAACATACTAAACTTCTAAACCACATCTACAGAAATGTACAATGCAAAAAAAATTGCTTTTCTCCCTGTTGAATTGCTGTAGTCAAATGTCAGGTTAGGATATACTACTACTGGATATCAGTAAATATATCAGATAAATGCTATGACAATGTAGGTAAAGGTTCATAGGTGAATACTAACTGCCCTTAAGAGACATTTAAGACTAGCTACTAACTTAAGGTCCCCTGAGTTTAAGAGGTGAAGATATTAGCCATTATGCCAAACATATTCTTTCTTTTATGGTTGCAATTCATTTATACTACTGTTTCATGCTAGGTAAGCTTTCCCAAAGTCTTCTTACAGAAAGCTTTACATATATACATACATAGAAATGTTTCAAGCACGGGCATTAATGTCCTTCTAGCTTGCCAATATACGAAAACACTTGTTCCCTTAATAAATGTCCAGGCTGTTCTTAAAAATATCTAAACTAGCACTTGCTTTAATGTAATTTGATAGTCTGTTCCAAGCATCAGCTACTCTGTCAGAGAACCAAGTAGTACACTTCTCATTCTTATAGAATCTTCTACATAGATTATCTGATGATTTTCTAGTACTTTTTGATATCCCCAAACATTCCCAGAGATAGTTGTCCCTAAATGCCCTATATACCTGAATACGATCTCCTCTTAAATATCTGTTTAATTTCCTAGACTTTATAAATCTTTTTATACAGCCTATAGTTCTATAACTATCATTAACCAATTGGTTGATATGATTAGAAAAACTCATAGCTGAATCTATCCATATACCCAGGTCCTTAAATAAATCTACAGTTTCAATCACTGTGTGCTGTATTAAATATTCACCTTTCAGTTTATGTCTCCCAAATCTCATATTTTAGTTTTTGATGTATTTATCAACATATTATTCGCCTGTGCCCAAATGGTCAATTTAGTCAAATTATTTTGCAGACATGCCTTATCTGTAACACTTGTAATCAGTTTACCCAATTTCAGGTCATCAGCATATAGACTGTAGAACACCTCAGATAAAAAAGTAAGGTCTGAAAGATACAATCTAAACAAGTAAGGGCCTAGGACAGAGCTCTGTGGGACACCTTGACTGTAACCAAGGATTTCACCTGTCTAGTTGGTGTGTGATACTTGCCATGTCCTATTTGTAAGCCATGCAGCTATCCATCTTATCAACAGTACATCAATACCTAGTTGTGCTAATTTATTGATCAGTGTTTTGTGTATGACCCTGTCAAATGCTGAAGTTAAATCTATATAAATCACATCACAGCACAATTTTTCATTCATAGCTGTTATTGTATTGTTATAGAACATCATATTACAGGTGGTAATAGATCTATTTTCAACATATGCATGCTGATATATGGTTTCAAGTCCCACCCTATCCAGTTCTGACAATAACTTATCCAGTATTACCTTCTCCATTATTTTTCCACAACATGAAAGTAGACTTAAGGATATATATGATTCTGGGGGTGTCCTACTCCCCTTTCCCTTAAAGACAGGTTTAATAAGTGCATGTCTCCAATCTTGAGGAATCTCCCCATATTTACATGACCTAGTGAATAATAGATATAATGGTAGTGTAAGTTCTTGCTGAAGTGTTGTCAGGTCATTGTTACTTATTCCGTCTCCTCCCTGCGCATTGTTTGGATCCAGTTTGCACAGTTCTTTTTCAATATAATCTAATTTGATTCCAGTATCTGGGGTTACCTGGATGTCACTAGGACAACTTACCAACCCTTTTGTGGAGCCAAACTGTTTTGCATAAGATTTTGTAAATATACAAATCTACAAACCCAAGTCTAAATTTGGATGCAACATGTACAGCTATCACCCCACTATTGTCTGGAATAGGGCCCCACTATAAATCAGGACCCTTACACATCCTAAACAATTTAAGACAGCCACCAAAGAGCACTTTAAAAGTCACTGGTCCTGCCACTGCACTCTCCCTCCTTAACATCCCCCTACTTCTCATACCTTAATCTACGTCCTGCCCTTAACTCACTCTTCTCACTAGCTCTCTCTAATCTTCCTTGACTACTCTTTCTACTGTCTTCTAAAATATATTAAGCAAATTGCCTCAGAGAAACATTATATTGTAGTTGTCTTGCCTTCATGCAACTACATCATGATAAAACTGTTTTTTTAACCACTTACCCCAAAAACTATACTCATCTTAATGACATATTTATTTCTATACATCTTGAAATAGTTATGCTATACTCCTGATTACTGACACTGTATAACATTGTATTGCTACTTAATGCCTTGTAATAATCCTGTAACACTGCTGTTTAATGCTAATTTATAATGAAAATTGTACAATATGTTGGAGCTTTTCTCCCCGGGCCTCTGCTGAAAAAGGGCTCTTCAGCTCAGTCAGACAATCCCGGTCAACAAATGTAAAATAAATAAATAATAAATAAAAATCTGTTGTGTCTGAGAATAAATTTTAGAATCTGCACACAGTTTATCAATTTCTGTATCTTTACTCCTTCCACATATTATGTATCTATAAAAAGGTTTCCTATTATGCTCAATATTTTTATATACATTTTCTTCAAATTTTTCTTGATCTTGTCTAACACTATGCTTAATCTGTTTGTCCAGCTTGTTTATTTCAGTTTTCAAAGTTGTAGTTCGACCTCTGTTCCATTTCTTATATTTTTTTGTCTCTCACCTTAATCAGGTATCTTGTTCTTATGGAAATATACCCCCCTGATGTTGCATGCCTAGATCCTGATGTTAAACATTTTTTTTTACTTTTTGCACTCAAACAATTTCTCTTTCAAAACTTTCCACATTCCATCTGCAGTTTTTCCACTGAACACCTCACTCCAATTAGTTTTATACAGTAACTGTTTTGCTTCCCTATAATCTGTAATTAACCTTCTGTGCATTGGCTTAGATTTCAGTTTGGCAGAATTATCTAGCAACAAATTAACCTTAATAACCCCATGATCACTGCACATCAATGGTGGTAAAATTTGCCTTGACGTTACAGTAATTTCTTTGGGAACACAAACAATATTGAGTATATTCCATCCCCTGGTAGTTTTTTTTACAATCTGAAGCATTTGTAGTTCCTGAATATACTCTGTGAATAATTTCTTTACTAACGTTGTTGAATCAATATTATTCCAGACTGTTTCTGGTAAATTTAAGTCCCCAGCTAATATTATTCGTCCCTCTTGTGTTTCATGTAAGAAATGTTTGAATTCCTCTAGGTCATCTACACTTGACTTTGGTGGTCTATACACTCCAATAATTGTTATATGCTCCAAGGTTGTCTTTATTGTCACAGTTACACAGTCTATAGTATTAGTGTTATCAGTGACCATGTAATAATCACAGGTCTCATAGCTATCTTTAATCCCTATCATAACACCTCCACCTGATTTTTTGTTAGAATGTCTGTTACAGTAAAAACATTTATACCCTGTCAGAATTGGTTTCCAGTCATTGTTCTTTAACCATATCTCACAAACAATAACAACATCAATAAAGCTTTGACCAGTATGGCCAACTGAGTTAATAAAATATAAATAAATAAAATGGATTTCTTATGACATATTGGTCTTTACCTGATTTGCAACTTAAAGAGAGAAATTAGAAATTCACAGTCCTCTTTGTACTAATAGGACAAATAAAATTTAAAATGAAATTGGCTTGTCTGCATTGGGAGCACTTCCTGGTGACATCTTTAAACAAAACAATATAGCTACTAAGTTATGTCTGTACCAGATAAGTGAATTTCTGAGTTGTAACAGTTATTTATTTTTTTTTTTTTTTGCTATTTTAACTGTAATCAAATTATTTTTTGTTTCTATTCTAAACAGCTTTGTTAAAACTACCCAAGTAGGCTCAAGTAGTAAATACATAGCTACTCTGGGGTTATGGCTTGTACTTTGTAGGCAGAGGGTCTAGTTTGAACTGGTTTCTTACAGATCTATTTACTGATTGGATTGTTCTTGGTTCCTTAACTCCATGTATCAATGTGCATTTTATCTAGTTTTAGCTTTTGTGGCTTGTGCGCATTGGCTGGTTACATCTTTAAACAAAAGACTCTAGCTACTGAGTACCTCTACACCAGATAAGTGAATCTCTTACTGTGTTTCCCTTAACTCTCCATACCTTTTGCTGTTGTGGTTTTAAACAGACTGTCTATTTTCTACCCCTTATTTAACTACCAAAGCAACTACCTACACCTTTCACTGCTTTTGTCAGTAGTATAAGCTATTTAAATACTTCTTCCCTGCCAGTGTTTTCCATAGATCCAAATACTGATGTCCACCCATCCAGCCAGTATTTCTCTTTAGAAACCTCCCTTATTATAAATTGTTTCTGGTGCATTTTAAACTGTGTGGCCTTACTGTAGACTTGCTGTGTCTTATTTCACCTTGCTGTTTGTTTACTTTGCCCTTAAATCGCCTTGTTAGTAGTAACTAGTTAGCTATTTAAATTACTAGGATAGCATTGCACTTGGTATACTTTTTTGTGTGTTTTTGAGTTAAGAGCAATGAGTTTAATCACCTACAGGCAGTAGGTCATAGCCTGGTCTATCTGAGTTGGGAAACACACAAGGAGGGATCTAATATAGTTATTTACTGGGCAGTGACCTTATTAGTCATTATTCTGTGATTTTAGTACCTGTATAAATTCAGAATATTTGCATGACTCGTGACTCATTTTCACAGTGCTCAACAAGGTTGGCATCTAAGCCTGTGTTTCAGAAAAGATTTTCTTGCATCTAGTGCCATCCAGGCAGAACTATGTACTTTTTTCACAAACTTGAACTTGTTTGGAATTTATTTAGTGAACTACTGCTGATTCATTGAATTATTGACTGCTTTTTCTGCTTTTTAAACTGTTTGGCATTGCTGTAGACTTGTAGTGCCTTATGTCACCTTGCTGTTCATTTACCTTACCTTAAATCACCATCTTAGCAGTAACTAGCTAGCTGTTTAAATTACTGGGATAGCTAGCAATGCACTTAGTACAATTTTTTGTTTTTTACGCTAAGAGGACTACGTTTCTTCACCTAGTGGCAGTAGGTGGTAACTTGATCTATCTGAGTAGCACTCTGAGTGCAGTCATTTATTGTCCAGAGGGCTTATTAGTCATTATTCTGTGTTTTAGTGCCTGTATAAATTTGGTGCATTTGTGCAGAGCGGCTCATTGTGCAGAAGCAGTTAGTAGCACTTGTATTGTAGCAAACACCTAGATGCTACAATGTTCCTATAGAACTACCTCTGAAATTCTATCCAGTAACTCGATGATTCCACTTTGAACTTTGAGAAACACAGAGCATCGAGTTTGCGCATTGATGAGCACTGCTCCTTAAATTTAGTATTATATTGCGTGGTCTAGGCCCTAGTCCTAAAAGCACCCTTAGTTTACCCCTTGTGTGTCACACCCTTGTAGCTCACCTAATGAAGGACCTGACATCATGGAAATGCACCTTCCTAATTTCTCTGCAGCCAGTTTGGTGGACATAGGTATCTTGAGGTAATGAAACAATTGTCAAATGTTCATTAACAACCATTTAACCCTTAAAGAAATAGGCACAGTAAGCAAGAGATTTATATACACAATATCACTTGAGGCAAAGCTCATATGGACAAGTACACAGAATAAAGATTAGGTTGTCAGAAACACACACTACACCCACCACACATAGTATGCACCTCACAAGTAGAGCAGTCTATGATGAGGCATTAAAATGAAATCTTTCTAAACACCAAGGACCTCCCAAACACTCCACCTGCAAAAAATATTCTCAGCAAACCAAAAACACTCAACAAAGGCAAACACTGATCAGTACATATACAGCCACACTCAGTGAACCCTCAGCTAAATGGCCTATAAGGCGAGCCAACACTCTATCTAGGACTCTAGTCATAGGGGACTCCATTGTGTCACATACTGATGCCCCACTCTCCAGGCTGGACAAAGAGGAAAATAATGGTTGGTTGCTTATCAAGAGCCAAGATCTGCCAAGTTACGTACTCACTCAAGACACTGCAATACAGGTACCAGTACGGCTCAATCATAGTCCATGTAGGTGTAAATGACCTGAGATGTACCTCCCTAGAATATATCAAGTGAGCTATTATGGTGCTCTCAGACTATGTGTCACAAGCTGGTATCGGCCTAGCATTAAACAGCATTATACCTTCACCAAGGATGATGCCACCATATGAGCAAAAGATGACTGACTTTAATAATTGTCTTTGTTTCTGGTGTCATTCTAAGGAGATGCAATACCTGTCAGCATGGAAGGATATTGTTAACAAACCACATTGCTTTGCTAAGGATGGCCTGCACCTATGTCCTCTAGGCTTTTATATATTGGGCAAAACATTTTTTTTCTCCATAGAGCCTTTTTTAGGCAATAACAAATTGGCAAACCTTGCAACGCAGCAAAATCAACCCATGGAAATCTAAAACCATTACTGCTCAATGGCAGGAGTTTAAACAAGAAGCTCCACTCCCTCCAAGCTTTCCTCACTCTAGAGAATGGAGACATCTGTGCAGTAACCAAGATATGGTTTAAAGCTGCAAAGAGTACCCTGGCATTGCGAGGCCACATTTAGACCAGCAACTGCACAGTCAGGGACTAAAAGTGGAGGTATCTCAATCTACATCAATAAAAAGTATACCTCTAGGTTGGTTAAACAGGGTGGCATGCTAAAGTTTCTCCTTGTACAGACTACTGTAGACAAAGCCTCATACCATACCCTAGTAAGATATAGGTCACCGTCTATGTACCTGGAAACCCATTGCTCATACTTAGACCTACTGAAGACAGCCACCATCCAACCAAATGCCATACTCTTGGAGGAATTTAATTATCGCCTCTACAGATTGGGAATCCTACATGACCCCAAAGTTACAGAGATTCCTGGACTTTGTGAATACAAATACCCTAGAGCAGACAGTGCATACTCCCACTAGAGGTACAAACATATTGGACCTAATACTCACAAATATGGGAAACACTACACCCACCCAGCATCATGCCGTCTCTAATAAGGTCATAACAGAAAGCAGTCTCCTTTTTTGAAATAAAAATCAATTCCACAATCACAGTAAACTCTGTAACAGTTAGAAACTATTACAAGGCAAACAAGGACTTTGTATTAATCCATAACATTGTGGTTAGGCAAGGTGTTTTATGAATGAAATTAACAGTATTTTTTAAAAAAAATTGATTGGGAGAGTGTTTTCATATCAAGTGACTAATTTTACCTTTATATACCATTGTTCATAGGTTCATAGGTTCATAGGTTGGTACTAGGCTATCAGTCCTAGGGCCTATACAAGCCTAGCCATAACAATTCCCTGGCTATTTCTTGCCACAGTATCTACTTCCCTGGACCCCTGTCTAGCAGGGTGACTGACGTGATCCCCAGGGTGAATTTCCTATATCACATCCAATCATCAAGGTTCCTTTTGAAGAGGCCCATAGAGGTTGGCATGTTTGGGCAGTCTATTCCAGAGTCTGGGGAGTCTCTGGATCAGGAACCTATCCCTCCAGCATGTTTTGTTCATTGTAATGACAAGGTTTAGATCCCTGGAGTGTGTGTCTCTGAGGGACTGGGATTTCTTTAAGTGTAGCATGTCCAACAGCTCTTGGTTTGACATGGCCTTGTATGTTAAGCAAAGATCGCCTCTGAGTAGACGATATGTGACAGAGTATAGGTGGAGTTTTTTAGATGGTCAGCATAGGGCATCTGCTTTAAGCCTGTGATTCTTTTAGTGAGGTATTTCTGTGGCCTTTCCAGTTGTTGCAGATGTCTTCAGAGGTACATACTAAACAGGGTGTTGTATTCTATAATGGGTCTAATGATGGATGAGTACAGTGTGACAATGACCTCCTTTTTTTCTGGATGAAAAGCCCTTAGTGATGAGGTGTGCCACATAGAAGGATTTCCTGACTGTTGTGGTGATGTGGTTATCGAAGGTGAGACCACTGTCCACCTGTGTCCCTAAGTCTCTTATCACACTTTCGGTGTTTAGTGTACTGCCACCTATTTGGTAATTCACGGTGTTAGAAAAATATGTATTAATGTATATGTTTAGTGCTTATTAGAAGCTAAAAGGGTTAACACATTTCATTCTATTTTATGTACAGCTTAATTCTGTATGAAATTATAAGATGCTTTTTCAAACTGCAGTATGCTTTCTGAAATTGCAAGATGCTCTCTGACCTAGTATTTGCTAGCACAGCAAAATTCATGTTTATGCTTTTTGGAAATTTACTGAGAAGCAGGTGATTATCTGCTAGGTCAGTAAAATGAATGAATAGTGAATGAATAGAACAATACTGTTTTCTATAATGTGATTGAATATGAACAATCAGCTCTGTTCGTGTTATGAGAACATGCACAGCTGCGGAAAAGAAAAGATACATCAAACAAAGACTGCTTGAAGAAATGAACTATAATCTGTACTTGATTTGTGCTCAAATTAGCCATAGTACCTTGAATGGTAACATTGCATAGTGAGAAGTCATATCTGACCGGTGGTCATCAAGGCCACGTTGTTTTTCTTAGGAAGTTTTTTTTGTAAACTTGATATGCCAGCAGAAAGTCATGGACAAACAGCTGCTATGAAATAATATTGAAAGAACATGTGCTTTATTATTAGTTTAGTAGGTAATGCCTTGTAAGAAATGTATAAGAATAGCTTCACTTCCTGATTCTAGTTAGACAAACTCTGTATTAGCACGTTTTTGTCTCCTTGCTGCAAGATTAAAGTGCCTTAACCTGAACCTGCCGTGTGTTGATCATTTTGAAGTTGTTTTAACTTTGACACACGGGTACATGTTTTTTCCCAAAGGAGATAACTATACATTTCTTGGCATTGAGCTTGAGCCCATAGCTCTGCCACCAAGCATCTGTTTCTGTAAGGCCCTTTTGTAGAATATCCAGATCATTTGGGGATTCAATAATGGCTCACAGTTTGCAGTCATCTGTGAACTTTGTTAGCCAGAGTCCCTTAGTGTTGGCCTGTACTTCAGAGAAGTAGATGCCAAACAAGAGCGGTCACAGGACTAAACCCTGAGGTACTCCACTTGTCACTTGTCTGGAGCTGGATTTGGAGTCGGCTATTTTTACAGTGTGGGTTCTGTCAGTAAGCCAGTTTGCAACCCATCAACTGATATAGGGATTAATTCCCAGCTTAATAAGTTTATCTATGATTCCAGAGTGGGGGATGGTGTCGAAGGCCATGGCGAGGTCCAGATAGGCTGTGTGGACAACCTTGCCCTTGTTCACGGCTCTGGAGACTGATTTGAAGAAGTCAATCAGGTTCAGGAGACAAGATCGGCTCTTCACAAACCCAAACTGCTTGGGATCCAGTGTTTAAAGGTTGCCAATGTCTTTGTTTATAAGTTCCATGATAATACATTCCATGGCCTTGCACATCAGGCTTGTCAAACTGACGTGGCGGTAGTTCCTGGGATCCAAGTTGGATCCCCCCTTGTGGAGTGGGATAACTGCAGCTGTGCGCCATTCAGTGGGCATGAAGCCTGAGGTGAGGCTATGATTAAACATGACACTTAGGTGAGGTGCCAGTTCATTTTGTAGTTCATGTAGTACACAGCCTGGGATGTCATCTGGTCCCATGGATGCTGTATTCTTAGCTTTGGAGAGTGTGTTTTTTACCTGTGTGGCTGTTATTACCAGAATTTGGCAATTGTTTGGTATTGAGATGGGGACTTTAGGGGTTGAGGGGGGGGGGGTGAAGTTTGCACTGAATCAATCTGCCAGGATATTGGCAATATCCTTGGGATCAGTATATTTAATACCATTCTGTTGTAGCTCAGAGCAGATCTGAGCATTGCCATTTAGATTCTTGACATAGCTATAGAATGCCTTGTGGTTGTCTTTGGAATCATTGGCAATTTTATTTTTGTAACTAGCTTTGGAGGATTTTATGAGGGATCTCAGCTTCTTACTGTGTCTAGTAAGGGAGTTTTTTTGCATCCTGGGATTTTCCTCTTTTCTGCAACAGTTTCCTCCTTTTGTTGTAAAGTTTGTTTATGGCAAGGAACCAGATAAGCTTGCTTTGTTCATTTAATGTGAGTGTTCTGATGAAGTTAGACATTATTCTGACGAAAGCGCTAAATATTTAATAAACTGGAGTGTGTTCTTGATGGATACTGTTCATTTTTTGTTTTATTTTTACAAGGCAAACAACCTTTTGTTAACCTCTCAAAATTTCAAGCACCTCCAAATCCAAGTAACACAGCAGTCTGGAGGAATTCTAAACAGAAACTCTGTACAGCCATCTCAGTGGTAGCATAGAGCCTTCTGTACCTACCAAAAGTAAATCCAAAACAAATTTTAAAAACAAACCACTCTGGTGGAATCCAAAATGAAGCTTGTTGTATACAAAAGAAAAAAGCCACAGCTAAAATTAGGAACAATAACACCCAAAAAAGATGAAAACCCCCTCACCAAACTAAATTGATAACTAAGAAGACTAATTAAGTCCAATAAATCCAATTTTGAGGTAAAGTTAGCTTCCTAGGTCATGGCCAACCATAAGTTCTTAGTTATGTCAGAAACCTCAAAGGCAGCACACAACAGTGTACCAAACTGGTCATAAATGGAGCCATGTTTACAGAGCAGGGAAATATAGCAAATCTGATGGTCAAGAAATTCTGCTCCAGCTTTACCCCCAACTCACACCCATCAAGCATAACCCCCTCCAACTATCAACAGGGAGCAGATCCCAGCTGTACTCTCTAAGGCCAAGAATACAGCTTCAATAGGCCCCAATAACTTCCCCAGATGCTTCCTAAATTGCCTGAAATATGATCTGTCAGGGCCACTAGAGTCACTGTTTAACTACAGCCTCCATACAGGCTGTGTGCCATGTGAATGGTGGACTGCAACAGTCATCATTCTGCACAAGGGTGGACCATTGACAGATCCGAGGAACTCCAAATCCATTAGTCTGACTAGTCACATATACAAAGCCATGAAAATAATTATTATGGAAATGATTAACAATGACATAGAAAACCTTCAGACACTGGACCCCACCCAATTTGGTTTCATTAAAGACAGGCCATGCCTATTAAACCTGATGGCCATCTTTAAGAAAGTCAGCAAGGCAACGGGCAAGGATAAAACAATGCATACTGCCTACCTTAATTTGGTTAAGGCATTTAATGCAATACCCCTCTCTGGCATTGGAAGCAAACTCACATAATTAGGCATAAACCCCCATGTAATACACTAGATAGCCAGATGGCACATAGACAGGACCCAGGAAGCTAGGATTAGAGAGACCACCACCACAAAGAATCCAGTCACTAGCAGAGTCCCTCAGGTCTCCATGCTGGGTCCACTCCTCTTTGGCATCTACTTCTCAGAAGTCAAGACCGATGTCAAGGGCCTCTGGGTGACCAAGTTTGTAGATAATTACAAACTAGGAGCAGTCAAGGAATCCCCCCAAGTTACTAAAATCTTACAGGAAGGCCTAATGTAAACGAATGACTGGTGCCAAAGCCATGGCTTAAAACACATTGCTAAGAAATGTATAATAGTACTTTTTTAGAAGTCTTCCACTCTGGGAAACTACCTTATTGATAAAACACCCCTAACAGTAGACCCAGTAATAGGGACTTAGGGAAGAAAATAGATAGAAGCCTGGGCTTTGACCAACATGTGTCTAAGGTAGTAAGAAAGTCATTCTATACTAGTCAACTTATATGTAAGGGGTGGTATCTGAGTCCAGAAAGGTCATTGTGTCACTATATTTGGCCCTCTTTAGACCTATCATTGAGTATAATGTCCTCCTTTGGTATGTACCTGACCAGGCACATGCAACAACTGGAACATCAACAGAAGCTCCTCACCAAAAAAAAAATACAGGGTGCTAATACAATGTCCTACACAGATTGCCTCAAAGCCCTAACTCTATACTCTGTTTTGTACAGATGCAGACAGGTGGCATCCTTGGATCTTGTTCTTATAGACCTTTTCCATATCCACAAAATGAAAAGCATCAGAACTATGAGATCTAAGGACCTAAACTTTGCTTACAACATAAATAGCACATGTTGGAGGGAGAGGTATGTATCTTTGAGAATTCTCATTCTCTGGAAGAGACTTCTTATCCTTGTGAAGCAGAGCCTTTCCCTAATCCTATTCAAGCAAACCTGGACCAGTGAGACAGAAATTGTAAATTCACCCCAGGTCTGGCACCTATGTCTCTAATGGACAGAGGCAGACATTAAATCATATCCTATCTAACATACACCCTTTAGAATAACCTCTAAGGCGAAAAATCTCATGGGATAAATTTGGGTTGCATGGCAAGGCTTATAAAGGCCCTGATGGTCATTAGCCTAGCATATACTCTTATGCCTATGAACCTATATATCTAACAGTAGTTTCCAGACTAACATAGCTGTCCTTGTAGCTCATGTTATGGCTGAATATGATTTATGTACCAGACAGCAAAACTGGTTAACAAATGATAACTGGAATAAATAAAGCCCAAAGGCAAGATTAAGGTTGAAGTTACTTTCTGGAGTAAAGAAGAGCTGCTGTTTCTATACATATGTTGTGAAGGTGAGGTGCCTTTATGTGGTAGACAATCGAACTGTTAATTACATATAAGTATAACATTTATTTTCATTTTATGTATATATCTATAAGAAGGATGCGACAAAATGGCACCAGCAACAGGTATTCAAAGTTACACCAAGATATAAAACATTGTACTACTACTTCTCAATTTTGCAAAATGAAATTAAAACCAATTTAAAATAATGAAGGAAAGTACATTGTGCCACAAGCCATACCTGCAATTACCTGTTGTTTTTAGTCCAGTTGTATGACAGACTAGATTTGCGAAACTGTTTAATTAGCTGCTATCTAACCTAACTTCAGAATATCTCCCTAAATACTTCAGCCATAAATAATCAGGGTATACTTATTAGTTTCTCCTCAAATGTCTGTCATTGCACTGTATAGATGCAGACATATTGGGATAACATTTTCCTGTAAAATACCCTTGAAATTTCAGCAATACTTAGTTTGCAGTGACAAGCACTATTCCAGATTTGCAAACAAAATACTCCTGATATTACTTTATATTCTCACTGCAACCATCTAATCAATAAAAAGGACCTGTTGCCATGGATATGATTTTTCCCACTATCTCTGTTTCTAGCTTGGTGGATATGGGCATGCTGAGACAATGTATAAACTGCCTCATGTTTACGGACAACCAGTTAATGCTCAAACAAACAGATATGGTATGTGAGCGATGTATTTAAATAATGTCACTGGAGGCAAAGCTCTCACATAAAAGCACTCCTATTGTCAATCAGGTTGTCAGTAGTCCATACTCTGCACTCATCACACACAACTCAAAACAGACACATAGACCCACATATGCTGAGGCACTTAAATGTAACCTTCTAAACCCCAAAGACCTCCCTGATGAAGTACACATAACAAATACCCTCAGCAGCACCAAATGCACTCTTTCAAAACAACACCTACATCAACACATACAGCCACATCTCATGAAGCCTCTACATCTAAGCCCATAAGGCAAGTCACCACACAATCCAATTTTCTGTTTTTTGGAGACTCCATTGAGAGGCACACTGATGTCTTTCTGACAAGGCTGAGTAAGAAGAAAGTCATGGTCAGCTGCTTATCAGGGGTAAGGATCCACACATTATGCATGCACTCAGGTCATTGGACCACAAGTACCAGCATGACTCAGTCATAGTCCATGTGGGAGTAAATGACCTGAGATGTATCTCCCTAGACTATATGAAGAGAGGCATCATGGAGCTCTTAGAATATGTGTCTGAGGCTGGTATGAGCCTAGCATTGAGCAACATTTTCCCTTCTCCAAGGATGATATCCAATATGAACAAAAGATGACTGACTTTAATAACTGGCTTAGTTTCTGGTGTCATTCTAAAGGGCTTAAGTATTTGTCAGCATGGAAGGAGACATTCAGCAGACCATGCTGCTTTAGCAGGGATTGTCTGCACATCTCCCTCTAGGCATGCGGATTTTGACTAAAACATTGTCCTCCCCCTTAGTGCCTTTTTACACAATGCCAAACTGAAAGAACTTCTGACATTGAAAATCAAAGCCAAGAAAACCTAAAGGTGTTACTTCACAATACCAGGAGTCTAAAGAAGAAACTCCACTCCCTACAATCTCTCCTCACCATAGAGAATGCTGATGTCTGTGCAATCACTGAGACATGCTTTAAAGCCATACAGCACTCACTGGCAGTGCAAAGCTATAATGCCTTCCACACATTTAGACTAGCTACTACAAAGAGAAAGACTAAAGGCGGAGGTGTTTTGCTTTACCTAAAAAAACAAATATACCTTAAGGCTTGTCAAACAGGACAATGCACTTGAGCTTCTCCATGCTCAAATTACCAAAGGCAAAATCCCATACCACTTCCTTGCAAGCTACAAGTCCCCCTCTATGACCAAGGAAACCCAATAACATGTATTTGAACTTATTGCAAACACTTACCATCCAACCCAATACCATATTCATGGGTGACTTTAATTACACCACTATAAGCTGGGAATCATATATGACACCAAATGTGCAGGCGTACAGATTCCTGTATTTTGTAAACACAAACTCCCAAGACCAGATGTCAGTATACCGATCAGATGTGTAAACATACTGGATCTGGTCCTCACTAATATGAGAGAGTGCTGACAAGATAATAAATGTGTTAGCATTAGAGATAGAATAAAAAAAATATATACTAAAATGAGCAATTTTGTTGAATAATAAAACATCAGTAGGGATTATAATTGGTTATAGCAGGTTTAACCTGCTTTGAAAAGACAAGTGCGGTTAGCTTAATTGTGTAGGTGATTGCTTAAAGCAGCTTTGAAGGATTTTGGACCTTATTTGGTTTTCAGTTCACTAAGAAGGTTATTCCATATGGCAGGATTGATACTGGAGAACAGTCTTTCACCAATATAACCAAGTCCTTAACTCCCAGGTGAGCACACACTTTAACCAAGTCCTTAACCCCCAGCAGAGCACACCCTATAACCAAGTCCTTAATCCCCAGAAGATCACACCCTAAAATCAAGTCTTTAACCCCCAGCAGAGCACTACCCTCAGCTCTACTCCTCAGAAGATTGTTGGTTTGAATAACATTGTGCCTATAAAACCTGCACTGAAATTATATAGTTTAATATATAAATGAGTTTGCCTTATGCTCTGATGAAGCACCTGAAGGCGTGAAAGCACTCCTATGGATTAAAGTTGGTATTTTAATACGTTTTGTGTTAGCTGGTTCTTTCCATGGGTTCAAATGGAGAGTTGAGCAAGCAAAGGAGAGTAGTATTGCTGAAAATGAATTCATCCTCAAGTCTTGGAGAGTACTTTATGAGGTGGACCCTGTTTTTCAAAAAATCTCACTAAGACAACACTGATATATAGACTATATTATTTATATAGCATACATGGACAGAAGTAGGTCAAAAATTCAAAAAGATAGCTGGGTGCACAAGACCCAGGATAAAAAAGTGCCCAATCCTGAGTGGCGCACTGGCACCATGACTGGAAAAAATGACAGTGTAGAATCTTCAAAATATGGAAACGTTCCTACAATGAGGCCTGGCAAGGCCCAGGGGGAGGATGGCTCCCCTGTTGTAGAAGGAAGTAGCATTCCACAAAAAAACACAAAAAAACCCACAAAAACTGATAGGCCAAAGAAGAGCCATAAAGATGACAGAGTGAACTACTGAGGATAAGAAAGAAATGATGCATTGTTACTATTATGCAAAAAGTCCAGAATTTCCAGACACAATATATACAAAAAGATTAAGAGAGAAATTAGAGGAAAGAAAAATACTTCCAGAAGAGAAACTGTCAGAAGCTTGAAATAAAAAGTTATGTTCATTAATCCAATAGATTTGTGAAAAATATATAGTCCAACAAACTTTTGTCTGTTTGGAAAAAGAAGCATCTCAGGAAGTGCAAAAATATAAACAACAAAACCTAGAGATTTTTGAAAAGTATAAAAAAGAAATACGGACATGGGAAAAAAGAGAGATTTAATATGGTGCAATATCTACGCAAAGTTGAAGGCCAAATTAAACAGTACAAAAAGGCAGCCCCAAAGATATTTAAAGAGAAATACATACAAAGGCATACAGATATGGAAAATGTCACAATAAAAAAATAATATCACAAAGAGGGCATGTAGACAAGAAGATTACTAAAGTAAAAGTTAAAAAATAGAAGTTGAAATTATGGAATACCTGCGAAGTGAAGGATTTGGTGTAGAAGGTCTAACATGGGTTACATCACAGCATGACAGAAAGAGTCTGCAAAGTAAGGTGAAACAGGAAGATCAAGAGACATCAGAAGAAGAAATGTGGACATGGGAAAGAAAAAGAGATGCAATATGATACTATATTTATACAAGGGAGAAAGCAAAACTAATCAATACAAAAAGAGCAGCACCAAAAATATTTGAAGAGAAATACAGGCAAAGGAATCTGGACATGGAAAACTTTACAACTCAAAAAATAAGACAAACAGAAAAAGTAGAAAAGAAGATCAGTAATGGAGAAGTTAAAGAAATAGAAACAAAGGTTATGGAGTACCTGTGAAGTGAAGGATTCAGTGTAGAAAATATAACTCAGAAAATACCATATCCGGATACAGCAATGGACATCCAAATTAAGGAGAAACCAGTGGAATGGGAAGCAACTGGGCAGTTGCCATATGAAGCTATTTTGGAGCCTTTCACAGGAAACCAGTATAAACATTAATTTGAAGCTGGACAGCAAGGGAAGGAACAGGAAACTGTGGCAACTCTGACACAGTTAATGTTGAGGAGTGATAGGCCAGTGAGTTTCCATATGACAGAGCAACAGCTGACACAGGATGTAATTGAAGAGAATGTGCCACAGGAAGATGCTATAGAACTCTATAGAATGCCTGCAAGAAATGGAAAACAAAAATGTGCCCTCAGTCTAGAAGAAAATGAGCTAAAAGAAGAGTTGCTTGAGTTAATAGAGATAGATAGAAAACCCCTGGATTCAGTAATGCTTACATGGTGTGTCCACACAGTGTAAGTGTTACTGCATGGAATATGGCATCCGAGCGATCCAGTAAACAAGGCTCGGGACATGCAAGAGCACTCTTACACTGTTCCTGCATGGACACCACTGTCTAATGCTAATTACCTCATTTGCTGGTGAAAACCATGCAAATGAGATGAATTGGCGATTCAGCAAGCAGGCAGGTGTCCGTGCAGGAACAGTGTTAGTTGCAGAAATGTATTTGGCTACTAGCCAAATACATTTCTGCAAATAACAAACCGGAGGCATGACAGTTCCAAAGAAAGCATGTATTCTACTTATTAGGCATGCCAATGGCCAAATATATGGCCATTGGCATTGAAAATAGTTTAGTTGTTTAAAAATAAAAATTTTTTTTGGCCGATCTCAGCCATTTAAGCATAGGGCAGTGGCACGCAAACAAGATTGTGCTGAAAATAAAAAAAATGTGGAAAAGCAATTTACAGTGAAATCTGTATTTTGCCATTATAGTCAATGGCATGCAGAATGAAAACAATACCAGGGAAAGTGGTTGCTAAGGGGAAAGGCTCAGTTTGAGTGCAGTAACTATGGAGTAAGGCAGTGGGATATTCAAATGAGGGGGAATTGTACTGAATCACAAATTTCTTCTAAGTGTCAGACTACACCTAACCGTGTAGGTGCTCTAACATGGCCGTGTAAGCAGGAGAAGTAGATGACATCAAAAGAGGGTCTGTCATGCTTGTTGTAAGCACATTGGAGCTCTGAAGCCCATCTTTGCCCTTAGCTAAGCACAGCTAAGGAAGGTGGTGTGTCTGAGGCTGCCAAGCATTGTTTACATTGCCTAAACGAGTGTGGGTGGCCTGCACCAGGTCTTAAACAAACAAAAAAAACAGGGAATAGCAGAACTGTTTACATTTGAGCAGCGGACATGCGTCACATGCATCGGGGCTTAAAAGGGGTGGAAATGGGAAAGAAAAAACAAAGAGGGGAAGCAGCATAAGGAAGGCAATCAAGGATAACTACCATAGCTGGCAGGTGGAATGTATCAGAATCAGCCAATTACACAGGCAGCAGACCAGCACACTACTATAAACTATGCAAACACCTTTCAGTCTGTTTTTTCCCACAAACTCTACAACACTGGTGTACACATTCGGGGGAATGTTAAACTGACAAAACCAACAAAAAAATGTTAGGGGCTGCCATCACTTTGATCCATCAGTATGTGCTAGAGGCTGAGGGTGGTGAAGAGGATAATGCTGACAACCATCCCAGACCTAGGAGGAGGAGAACAGTGTACATACCCAGGGTAACCTACCAGGGGCTACATGAGCTGGAGATACTGGAGTGCTACAGGGTGGGCAGGGACATTCTGCAGCAAATCATCAACCTGTGCCAGACTCGCCTCAGACCCAGAGCCAACAGAGGGGAACCCATCCCAATGGATACCAAGGTATGTGTATTCTTAAAAATACTAGCTAAAGATACCTTCCAAAGACCAACTGGGGATATCATGGGGTTCTCACAGGCATCAGCATCCAGGGTACTCCACGAGTTCCTGGATGCTATGCTACCACATGCCGGTGAGCATATATACTTTCCCACACCTCTGAAGAGTTGACCAGCAATATGCATCTTTGCCACTGTATAGCAGAATACCCTGAGGTACTGGGTGCTATAGACTGCACGCATTTCCACATCAAAGCACCACCCGGTGAGCAGGGTAGAGCCTGCATAAACCACAAGGGCTTCCCCTCCATCAACTGCCAGGTCATGTACAATGCCCAGGGCATAATCATGAATGTGTGTGCTGGCAGCCCTGGAAGCTATCATGACTTCCACATCTGGCATTCCTCACAGCTGTATCAGGAATTTTCCAGGAGGGACATCCCATATGGCCATCTGGTGGGGGATGCTGGCTATGCACTGGAGCCATGGATGATGACACCCAGCAGAAATGCACACACACCCACACAAGAATGCTATAATGAGGCACACACACAAATCAGGATCATTACAGAGTGTGTGTGTGTTTGGGATGTTCAAGTCACGATTCCGGTGCCTTGACATATCCAGTGAAGCCTTGCAGTACTGTCCAGACACATGTGCACACATGTTCATAGTATGTGCCATGCTACACAATATGAGCTCATGCTACACAACTCATAGCATGCAAACTGACACTGTAGGGACCCTGGGACTGATACCTCTCTCTGACTCACGCACACAGTAAAAGGGATGTCAAACATGGCACTACCTGTCCCGTACCATGTATAGGCAATGTACTGCATGTATACATCATAGTCAGCCCTCAAGCACCATCTTCACAACTGCCTCAGGCACAAGGTGAGTCAGTTATCCTAACAATGAATGAATGAAGTAGTATGGTCTGATAGTATATCTATGGTACTGATGCAAGCATGCAAGGGAATTGGGTGGCCGAATTGGATAGCAGCAGACAACTGACAGCTATGTGGGACACCAGGAAATCCATGACAAATACTGGTGTCACTATACTAAGAAGTAGTACTCAAGGTGACAACACCCACTGCAGTACATGTGGGGGTGGGGGGCCAACTAACTGGGTGGCCATAGGTCGCACACATGGATGTCAATAAGGGTTCCTATACCCACCCCCAGCCTTACCCAGCAAGACAGGTGTAGATGACCATAAAGAAAGGTCTGGCAAAGGCCCACAAATGCCAGCAATGTTGAACATCCCCCCTACAGACCTACACAGACCTAGTAAAACAGGTCTGGCAGATGCAGTATGGTTCTGAACAGTAAGAAGTCTGAAACAGAAATGTATGCCATTACAATCTAACCTGGGTTCTCTACTGATATGCCTTTATCCTGCAAGATAGGGCACAATACAATAATAAATGGAAGCAAACATTAAGTGACATACCAGCACAGTTAGTGCAAATGTGTAAAGTCATCAGGTGACCCCCCCCCCCCCAACATAGAAATGCAGTAAAATTTAAGTTTGTAGAGTAATATCAGTGGAGCACACATTTCCAGGCCTGTCCCAATCAACATGATAATTTGCTGCATGTCCACAATATGTAGGGGTCAATGTGCTAAGTATGTGTGTGGTTAATATTATCAGGAAGTGGCCAGCATGTGCCCCTGGATGTTGTGTCGCAGTGGCCTAGGCACAGTATTGTAGTTGACAGAGCCATGTTCCAAGAACTGCAGTGCCAATTAATCTGCTTATAAGCTACACCTACATTAGCAGTTGTACACACTGTCCAGATGTCAATATCAGTCACTGGTGGAAAGCTGGACGGGTCATGAACAGGGGGCTATACATAGAAACAGTACAGAGGTGGAAGTACCCTACACAGTGCCTATCATAACTGTCAACTGCACACAACTTTAGAACAATGACTAGAGGTTAGCATCACATTTGTTGTCCCTCTACCATGAAATACTGGTTGTCTGGCCAATCAGTGGCAGACCACAAAAGCCACAGTTACAAAATAATGACAGACTTCTGATGTCCACACACAAGGCAGGATAAAGAGAAGGTCACAATTATACCTGTGAGGCAGGTGCTATATGCTTCCATATCACACATGCACTCAGGTCACCCCCCCAACAGCCACAGGTATCACACTGGTTTGATCCTTGCTGTTGGGAATAATTTCAGAATGACCCCACTGAGTATGGGAAGACACACATGATGCAGCATGCTGAATCTGTGTCCCATGGAGGTGTGTCCCTAGCTGTAAGTAGCACCCTGACAGCACCCAGACTGATGGATCAATACAAACAGGAAGGATTGCCAGTAACACCTGACCCACTTACCAGTGTCACCCCAGGGGGATCCACTGGCTTGCACCCTGGGAACGTATGAGTGACAGAATGAATTGCCCTGCTATAGATGGCCTGCATCAGTCTCACATGGCCTACAGGCCTCTGGCAAAGGCCCATGCCTCCCCCATAGTGCCATTGTATGGAATGTCATGGGGTCCTAACTAACAACCTAACACAGAAAACAGAAAACAAATGAAAGGCCATGCTGCCAAATGCCAGTAGCATGCATCTCAACCTCCTAGAGCAAGAACTGTGGACAAAGCCATAAATATTGCTGGGATAAAGGCCCAACTATTGGGATACTTCTGAAATATTGCTGTCATAATGATAGGAAGAGGATAGAATAACAGAGGGGATGCAGAAGCATGGATGTCATAGAGGTTGTGAAGTCTGAAACTCTAATGTCTGGTCATAATCCCCCCTGACTGCAAACCCCTGAGTGAATAGCAAGAAGCTGCTTGTAAACCACAATGTGAAGGGAAACCAACCAGACATACCAGGCATGGCTCTGGATAACCTGGGAGAATATGTACAATTGAGAGGTATGCCCACACCAGGATATGACCTGTCAGGTAAGATGAGAAATGCACAAGGAGATCCCCAGCCAGCGTACCACCAAGGTGCTGGACCATTTACACAGCTCCATCAGTCAACTGGCTGTAGCCACCCCTCCACAATGGCCGGATTGTGCCAAAATGTCTAGCCTTTGCCTCAGAATATTGGTCTGTGCATCAACCCTCTTGTATTTCCCTGGTAAATAATTGTGATCAACTAATGATATCTGTCAGCAGTTGATGACACAATACATTAATGTGTCACACATTACATATGCCAGAAAATCTCTGCTAAAACCAATCATGTTACACAAGCAACACAGACAGTAATAAGAACCATAGTTACAGTATCCCCCATGTTTGGCCCATTGTGTCCCCATATTGGAAACCTATCTACAGATATCGTGCAGAAACAGGTTGCAGTGTACAGCTGTAGGACACAACACCCTGGACTGTAGTACAACTCTCCCTGGAATGGATTTCCACACTCACTATAGAAGGTCATACTAGACATGCTCCTACACTTAGAGAAATGAAGCCCATGTCTGAAACCACAGTGGACTATAGATATCTGTAATTTGCAGATGTCTGTGCACACACACCAATATGCAAAACCTTTGGTCTTCACACACACACACACACACACACACACACACACACACACACACACTGGTCAGGAACAAACACAACCAACTGTAGGTGGCACATATGTGGTAAATCTGCATCCATTGTGTGTAATACACACACATATCTATGGCTAACATACTTACTACAATATATCAAGCATACACACACATAGACATGGGGAAGAGAGAGAGACAGCCAACGATAGAGAGAGTTGCATTATGAGGCCTTTCTCACCCAGTAGACACTCCATAGCCCCACTTTAGAAGATCTGCTGATGTATGTCACCATAGAAGTACCTTTGGATGAGCCTCAGTCCTGTAAGCCCAATAGCTTGTGTGATAAATATGTAACATATGAGAGGAAATAAGTAGATAGGTAGGGGATCTAATCTCAGTCCTGGCAAATGTAAGTGTGTGTGTGTGTGTGTGTGTGTGTGTGTGTGTGTGTGTGTGTGTGTGTGTGTGTGTGTGTGTGTGTGTGTGTGTGTGTGTGTCTGTGCATGTAGGAACTGCTATTTTAGTCCATACACATCCTACTGCCCTATATCAGAAGATTTGCTGATGACATTCACCGTAGAAATACCTTTTGTTAGCCATCAGCCCTGTAGGCTCTGTGGTGTTTGTGATAACTCTGCAACACTATAGTACCCCTAACTATATATGTAGGAGTTCTAATCTCAGTCCTGGCAAATGTAAAAGTGTGTGTGTGTGTGTGTGTGTGTGTGTGTGTGTGTGTGTGTGTGTGTGTGTGTGTGTGTGTGTGTGTGTGTGTGCACGCGCATGCGCAGGATCAGTGATTTTGAGGCCATTCACACTTAGTACACTTTCCATTGCCTTACTTTAGCACTCTTGCTGATGTCAGTCACCTTTAAATATCCCTTTGGTCAGGCCTCACCCCTATAATCTCTGTGGCACTTGTGATAACTGCGTAATACTATAGTGCAACAAACTAGTTAGGTAGGAGTTCTAATCTCAGTCCTGGCAAATGTAAAAGTGTGTCTGTTTGTGTATGAGTGTATGTTTGTAGGCTAATGATTTTGCGGCCATTCACACTTAGTATACTTCCCATTACCCTACTTTAGCACTCCTGCTGATGTCAGTCACATTTAAAGATCCCTTTGGTCAGCCCTCAGTCCTGTAAGCTCTGTGGTGCTTGCGATAACTGCATAATATTATAGTGTAAAAAACTAGTTAGGTAAGAATTCTAACCTCAGTCCTGGTAAATGTAAAAGTGTGTCTGTTTGTGTGTGTGTGTGTGTGTGTGTGTGTGTGTGTGTGTGTGTGTGTGTGTGTGTGTGTGTGTGTGTTTGTAGGTTAATGATTTTAAGGCCATTCAAACTCAGTACACTTCCATTGCCCTACTTTAGAACTCCTACTGATGTCAGTCACCTTTAAAGATCCCTTTGGTCACCCAGCAGCCCTATAAGCTCTGTAGCACTTGTGATAGCTGCATAATACTGTAGTGCAACAAACTAGTTAGGTAGGAGTTCTAATCTTTGGTCACCCCACAGCCCTATAAGCTCTGTGGCACTTGTGATAGCTGCATAATACTGTAGTGCAGCAAACTAGTTAGGTAGAAGTTCTAATCTCAGTTCTGGCAAATGTAAAAGTGTGTCTGTTTGTGTCTGAGTGTGTGTGTATTTCTAGGTTAAAGTATTTTGTGGCCGTCTACAACCAGTACATCTCAAAGTGTTATACTTTACAAGGGCTGCTGATGTCCCTCACCTTAGAAGTATATTAGCTCTGTGGCGCATGTGATAAATGCATAACACTGTAGTAGCAATAGGTAGGAGTTTTGAATCTCAGTCCTGGCAAATGTGTGTGTGTGTGTGTGTGTGTGTGTGTGTGTGTGTGTGTGTGTGTGTGTGTGTGTGTGTGTGTGTGTGTGTGTTTCGTTGTGTACCATGTCCATTTGGGGGTGGGTTTTGCAAATTTTTTGTGTGGTCCAGCCAGTACACATCCAAATGTCCACTCTACAGGGCCCACTGTTGTCAACCACTGGAGTGGTAGCTGTGGACAGTCTGTAGGCCTATAAGCTGTGTGCCATGTGAAATAACTATGTAACAGTACGGACTCAAAAACAAGATAGGCTGGGCTTCTAATCCTTTGATACCATTCCCCCACTCAGGAATCATAGACAACACATCCATCTAGGCATCAACCCCTATGTCACTAGGTGGGTTGCAAACTGGCTCATGCATGGAACCCGCAGTGTGAAGGCAGCGGACTCCATGTCAAACTGCCAACCAGTCATGAGTGGATTACCACAGGGTCTGGTCCTGGGTCCCTTCATGGTTATGTATGCCTCTGACATCCAGCCAAACATGAAGGGACCCTGGCTGACAATGTATGCGGACAATTGCAAGGTGGGGGCTATATTTACATCCCCATATCATGTTGACATCCTGCATAAAGTCCCAACTGAGTCCTCCAACTGTTGTCGGAACACTGGCCTTAGGCTGAATGGAAAGAAATGTGTCGCAATCCCCTGTGGAATCAATGTGGTTTCCATGCATTAACACATTGCTGGTAGTCCAATGGGCACATAAGTCATTATAAGAGGCTTGGGAACACAGGTTGACAGTGACCTCTCTTATGACCACCAGATTCCCACTGTGGACAGAAATACCTTCTATGTTGTATATCTAATAACTAAGGGTGTTTCATCCAGGATGGAAGAGGTCAATGTCTCCCTCTACTCTCCCCTCATTAGGCCAACCAGCAGGTAAATGGCCCATTTGCCATGAAGCTCACTAGACACCTGCAACAACTGTAGAGGCTGCAAGTGTACCTCACAAATAGGACCCTAGCCCTTAAACATCTGTCCTATATGGACAGAGTCCAATACCTTCAAGTATTCCCAGCCACATCTTGGCTACTTACAGGCAATTCCTGCTTGACTGACAGTGCCATGTCTGGCTAGCTGCGTTAGCAATGCCATATCTATTGAAACTCCAACCTGTATGCACCACATGTCATGGATACCTCAACCTCATTACCACAATCAACATAACATGCTGGGGGACAGGTCCATAACCCAGCAAGTGGCCACATTATGCAATATATGTCACATACATGTCAATCAGAGCACCTCACTGGCCCTCTTCAAGAGAAATCTGGATAAGTGGATGGGGAATTTAACTGTCACCCTTGGTATCACTCAAGTGGCAATAGTCAATAGACACACTGGGAACAAATGTCAGGTGGCATGATGCCAGGGTACTCCCATGGGATAGGCTTGTCATGGCTCCATGCTCATTAGCCTGGTACACACCTATGAACACATGATCTGTGAATCTCAGTACTGGCAAATGTGTGTGTGTGTGTGTGTGTGTGTGTGTGTGTGTGTGTGTGTGTGTGTGTGTGTGTGTGTGTGTGTGTGTGTGTGTGTGTGTGTGTGTGTGTGTGTGTGTGTGTGCGTGTGCGCATTACTGTGTATACAAGTATTTGTGAGTGGGTAAACTTGTAGGTGAAAGTACATTGAGGCCCGTCTCACCCTCTACACCCCCCAGTGCCATACCTTGCAAGGGCTGGTGATGTTATTCACTTTAAAGTTACCTTGTGACACTCTTCACCCTATAGGCTCCCTGGTGCAAGTGTTAACTGGAAAACACTATAGTACCAATAACTACATAGGTAGGGGTTCCAATCTAAGTCCTGGCAAATGTGTGTGTGTGTGTGTGTGTGTGTGTGTGTGTGTGTGTGTGTGTGTGTGTGTGTGTGTGTGTGTGTGTGTGTGTGTGTGTGTGTGCAAGTGCTTGTAAGTGTGTATATGTGTAGGAGACATTATTTTGAGGCCTTACTCTCCCAGTACACTGCACATTGCCATACTTTACAAGGGCTGGTGATGTTCCTCACCTTAGAAGAGACATGGAACAGTCTGCACCCTACCAGCTCTGTGGTGTGTGGGATAAATGCATATCACTATAGTAGCAATAACTTGATAGGTAGTGGCTCTAGCCTCAGTCCAGGCAATTGTGTGATTGTGTGTGTAAGAGAACAGTATCCTGTGTTGGTGTGAGTACTATATCCAATGGGAGTGTGGGTTTTACATTTTTAGTCTGTGGACTCCCAGTACATGTCCCACTGTACAAGACCCACTGTCTCTATCAACTGTAGAGGTATTGGATGACAATCTTCAGCCCAATAAGGGCCATGCTGTGTGCAGAAACTATGTAACAGTATGGACTGACTGACGAGATAGGCAGGACTGCTAACCTCAGGTCTGGCAAATGTGTGTATGACTGTATCTTTGTTGGTCATTGTGTATATTTCTGTAGGATAGAGTATTTTGAGTCCATTCTCACCCAGTACATCTCCCATTGCCATACTGTACAAGGCCTGGTGATGTTGTTCACCTTAGAGGAACTGTGGAACACACTTCACTCTACAAGCACCATGGTGCATGCAATAAATACCTAACACTTTAGTAGCAATAACTAGATAGGTAGGGGTTCTAATCTCAGTCCTGGCAAATGTGTGTATACAAGACTAGTATCCTGACTGTGTGTGTTTGAGTGAGGAATATATCCATTCAGTGGCGATGCTTTACAATTTTAGGTCATCATACTCCCAGCACATGTCCTATGTTCTACTCTATGAGGGCCACGTTTTACATCAACTGTAGAGGTATCTGTACACACTCTGCAGATGTATAAGCCCTGTGCTGTGTGCAACAGCTATGTAACAGTCTGGAATGAGCAGCCAGAGAGGCAGAGCTCCTAATCACAGTAATGGTGCACTTGTGCATGTGCATAGGTGTGTATAGCAGTGTTTGGAAGTGTGTACACTTGTACATGACATAATTCTGAAATCTGTCACACCCACTACACCACCAATTGCCATACCTTACAAGGGCACGTGATGTTACTCACTATACATGTACTTTGGAAACTCAACACACTATGAGCACTGTAATAACTGCCTAATACTGTACTACCACTAATTAGATGGGTAGGGATTTCAAACCCAACACTGGCAATTGTGATCGTGTTTATGTGTGTGTGTGTGTGTGTGTGTGTGTGTGTGTGTGTGTGTGTGTGTGTGTGTGTGTGTGTGTGTGAACACTATTCTCTGTGTGTTGGGTCAACACAATACCCTCTGGGTGTGTGGGATTTACATCTCTGAGGTGTGTTCCACCCACTACACTTACCACTGTCCACTGTACAAGAGCTGCTGATGTCAGCACCACACACTTACCTGTATACACCCCTCAGCCCTATAAGCTATGTTGCACATGCAAAAACTGTTATATAGACCTGTTAATTGTGTACAGCTGTACCCTGGATATGACACACTCAGTGTGTTAACACATTGCCATACCCTTTGTAGATAATGTCTGCAGGGCCACATCCTGCTGACACACAGACACCTAGAACACAAACAGAATACATTATGGAGACCACATTCAGTCAGCATTAATAATAACAATAATGTATCATGGCTGGAAAGCTACACACTCTGACATGTAACCATTAAACATGCAGGCTGACAATACTTTACACAGCATTACATTGCTAAACTGAACTAAATTCACCCTGTGCATCAGAACTATATTAGCATGTCCCTGCATCAATGGTATGGATGACAGGGATGTGGCACAGGTATCATCATATGCACATGGTGTGGTGTGGGTTTGCCAGAGGCCTAAGCTGGGCCATTTGGTTGACATCATGTGTGTGCACTTGGAGGGGTGTTCATTAAATGGGCCATGCAGATGTGGTGTGTGTAAGTTTGTAGGTGACCTGGCTGTGATGGTGATGTGTGTGTATGGATGCACACAGTCACGCCATGTGTCTGCCCTACACAGGGATATGTTGGACAGCTGTGGACCGTACATGGCAGGGTGGACAGTTCACCATCTCCGGCCATGGACATGGGAACTGGGCCTGCCAGGGGACCAAATGGCACCACCAGGCACAAGGCCAGATGCAGTACTACTCCCCAATGGTAACTGCTGTCTACTGGATCCACATCCCTGTTGGGACTGGCCAGAACCACATGCCCATGGCCTGCTGCATTGTGGCATGGACAGCAACCCTCCCTGCAGTCATGCTGCTTGTACTGCCACTATAGGAGTGAGAAGTTGCACAGCCACATGGACCCTCAGATGTTCGTGGTGCTGTCCGACATCCACGTGGCTGAAGGCAAACTCCCACCACATGCTCTAACCAAGATATTCCACGGTTGAGGATTACCACCAACTCACCCAACCATCTATCCATGACCTCAGCATAATAAGGCTGGGCATCAGCAAGATCATGGATGTTTTCATGCATAGCAGAAACAGTTGCATTTTCAACCCTGAGAATCTGGCTGGTGTTATGTTCATTACATGCCTGTGCCTCCATGATGGTCCAAAACATGCATCTGCTGACACCTGCTGTGGCACTTGTGACAGAGGCATGATGGGAAGCAGTCCTCCTTTGAGCAACCCTGTCCATCTGCCTGTGTGAGACCTCGCCTGTTATCTGGCTATGGCTGTTGTCTACAGACACACTTGCCATAGTCACCACACTTGCCTGTCCCATGCCACCACCCACCAGATGTCCATTATCTATGGCCACTGGTGATGGGGTATGTGTGGGCATTGTGATTTTGTGTGGGGATGGCGTGGACAACAGTGGGATACCAACCAATGGCACAGATTCGGCCCCTGACAACCCTGCCTGTGCCTCACTATGCCTATCATCATTGTCAGAGTCTGCAGAGACACTGACATCAGTTTCCAAGCGGGAGGGACCCAGACCCCCATTTCCGCCTATGAGGAGAAGAAAATATATGTAAATTAATACTTGCACATTATAGTTGGCTGCCATGCACACAGACACTTACAGGTGAGGTGGCACAAAGCTATTATACAGACCTCACATCACCCAAAAGGTGGCATGCATGACACACAGCCCTTAACATCATACATTGCAGCCATTCTTAATCCTTGTTACTAACAACATACATCTCTGGGATGCATGAGTACTGTTAGTAGGTGACGTCCAATTACCTAACACACACTGCACCCATTTACACATTATTGCTGTTCACCTGTGTAGCACAGTGGCAACTACTGTAGACCATACCTCACAACTGTACAAATCATTGAAGAATGTGTAGATGTCTGGTATATATGTTTGCTCTGTTCCTCACAACCCCTGTGTGTTTGTCTGACACATAACTGGGATGATATGAGGATTGATGTCACTAATTAATGACATACATTTGATTTGCAGACCTCATCACCAGCAGTGAATGTATGTTCAAACAAATCTTGTTACACCAACAACCTTCTAAGCTTAATGTGGAAATGATAAATGTATACACCCCTGTAAACATCCCAGGCTCTTGTATTATATAAAATGACATCACAATACTGCATTCAAAAACATTACCCACCTTAAATGTGACATATGACCTGTGCAATCCAATTGAGAAACAAACAAATGTGTTAATTGTGAAATATACCGATTGAGACGCGTACGATATGGTGGTTGCATAAGTGTGAACACCCTTAAACCAATGCTTTTTTGAAGCACCTGTTAAGTTAAATATAGCAGTCACTCTTCCTGGGAATGGTATATCAGCATGGCACATCTTGACTTGGCAATCTTTGGACAGTCTTCCCTGCAAAGGTCCACTAACTCTGTCAGATTGCAAGGCCAGCTCATGTACACAGCAGTTGGAGGTCACACTGGGGGTTTACTATTGCTGTTAAGTCTGGGCTTTGCCTGGCCCAGTTCATACCCTTCATTGTATTCAGGTGGATCCATTCTTAGGTAGCTTTGGATGTACGCTCCAGGTCATTGTTGTGTTGGAAGCTGAAATGCCTCTCCATCCAGGTCTATATCAGAACAGCAAAGTTTTAAAACATTGCATGTTCTAATATCGACCCATTTTGAGCAAATGCTAAAAATAGTGAAGCTACAGAACACCAAAGTCTTTCCTAGGGAAAGAATTTGGTTGGCCGGTTCTGTGGCTTTGCTATTTTCATCGCTGTGGTGGAAATTTACGAGTCAGGTTCAGGTAAGTGTGCGATTGTGTAGTTGTTAGGATTAGGGCATGGGTTAGTTGAGTTAGGGTTAGGGCGTAGGTTAGGTGAATTAGGGTTAGGGGTGGGTTAAGTGAGTTAGGATTAGGGCGTGGGTTAGGTGAGTGTGTGATAGTGACAGACCTTAGGGTTAGGGTTTGGGTTAAGGTAAGTGGATAGATAGTAGTGTATGTACAGTTTAGTGTAGGGTTAGTAGTAGGATTATAAGTGTATGTGTGTGGATTGATGTTTTTTAGGTGTGCTTGTGTTGTTTGTATGTGTTTTGGAATAGCAGTTTTTTTCCCAAGGAAAAAATTTGCTGTTCTGAATGTTTGCTATTATCTTCTTCTTCTTCTTCTTTCGGCTTTTTCCTGGTTAGGGGTCGCCACAGCGGATCACCTGGCAGTGGAGTTTTATGTCGAAAGTTGCCAGCCCAGCCCAGCGCCCAACCTTCAAGCACACACACACACACACACCTAGGCCAATTTAGAGTATCCAATCACCTGCAGCATGTCTTTGAGATGGGAGGGAGAGCACCTGGAGGAAACCTACCCCACCACAGAGGGACATGCAGAGACTGCGACAGAAAGCACCCCAGCCGAGGATCGAACCGGAGAACCTCTTGCTATGAGGCGGCAATGCTAACCACTGCACCACCGTGGCCACCCTCTGAATGTTTGCTATTATGTGGTTTAGATATTTTAGGTTTGATGAAATAGCATTCGCTGTTTTCATCTTTCGATAGCGTGATATAAACACTCTCCATCCTCAGCCATCTTGCAGATGCTTGACGGCTTTGGCCCAGGCTTGAGTATTATTTGGAACTGTTCATAATTCCCTCCACTGTGCCTACAGGCCTAGTTCCATCCAATGAACAGCAACCCCATAGTAGGGCACTGCCACCAGCGAGCTTCAAAGTGTGGATGGTGGTCTTCAGGTGACATGAGGTGTTGCTTGTGCACCACATGTAGCTTTAGGGATAGTGGCTGTAAGTTTGGACCTTGGTCTCATTACACCATTACACATTTCAATGCATGCCTTTGGGAGACTTGATGTTATGTTTTGCTACTTGCACACAGCCCTGGATGGTATTTGGTAAATGCTTCTATCTCCTGACCCTACCCCATAGGCCAGACTTATGCAGAATCCAGGCGATCGTTGCCGCATGTACTACACAACCAGTACTTGCCAGAGATTCCTGAAACTCCATCAGTGTTGCTGCATGTCTCCTGGCAGCCTCCCTGACCAGTTCTCGACATGTCTTTTCATCTGTTTCAGAAGGACATCTGGTTCAACAGCACTGTTGTCCCATAGTTAATCCACCTTTTGATGATTGTCTCCTCTATGTTCCATGGTATATGCAACGCTGTGGTAATGTTGTTGTACCCTAGTCCTGACTGATACCTTTCAAATATGAGATCTCTTTGATGCTTTGTAAGATGTGTGCAAGCCATGGCTGCTTCCATTACAGGCAACTGAGCAAATGTCATAAATACACTGCTCGGACAGCAGACTGTTATTCGGTGTTACATTGAGTCCCTGTACTTGATGACAGGTGTGTACCCAAGCAGAGTGAATGCTGTCAGTACATCACAAGCTGCTTCCACAATATGTTATTTGGAGGGTGTGCACACATATGCTTCCAATGTATTGTAAGGTTTGTATACCCCATATTTGGTCCCCTAACATATTTTTCTGTTTTGCAAATTAATTGTTCATGTTATGGTCACATTACAGGCTGGAAAAGGTGTGGAATATAATATTGTGGTCTCTCGTTGTATATATCAGAAATACTTGGCACGGGGGTGTGTACACTGTTGTATTCACTGTATAAGATTAAAGTTTCATACATGTCTATACTGTATCCCGTTTGTCCCCCCATTTGGTTGGTCTCTGTCCATGCATTTTGCACTGACAGGTTGTGAGGTATGCTACAAGAATGTTACATACCCTTCAGATAGGCCCCTGTGGTGACCACTGTGATGCACTGCAGTTACCACCACAAATGGACATGCACATCATGTAATATGGCTAGGTGTGACAGTTGTGTGTATGGCAAATAGCATGACCTTAACATGCCTGGGGTATTGGCAAACCACAACAAAACAATTCCATACTCATCAGCTACAGACTGCTGTCCCATTTGTAGACCAGAGTGACCTAAATAGTTGCAGGAGAGAGGTACTTTCAGCAGACTCACATGCGGTCTTGGTACAGGGTGGAAGCAGCATTTCTGCACATTAACAGTACAACCCCCAATACTACAAAATATGCTGCCCATCACCATAAATGTGCACTTCTGTGCATTACAAAACCCCATCCAGAACTGCTATCTTATCTGGAGTATGCATGTAGATACTCTACAGATACAACTATGTATGCTAAAGTACTCTAGTAATGTACACTGGTGCCTTACCTGCATGCTCCTCGTCCATTGTGTGGGTGCCACCCACCTCCATAATGCTGGATTCTGGATCCTGTTGTATGGTTGGGGTCGGTGCCCAAGGTTGGCGAGGAACTCCTCAGTGGGTGTCAGTGGGGCCTGCATGGCTGGGCCCCCACTTGTGGCTACACAGTCCCTGGCTACGGCAGCAGCCCTTCACCTGGCATTGTGTATGAGGTCGGTTGCATGATGCCAGACCTGCTCATAGGTTTGTGCGTGCAGGTCATTCCACAGGGTGGTCCTCTCTCGCAGATGTTGTTGCTATAGACAAACAAGACTCCGTGGTTATGGATGATTGTTTCTATTATGATAGCTGTCTCAGCCTCTGTATATGGTGGAAGCCTAGGATGCTGCATACCACCTGGAAGACATAAACAGGGAAACACATCATAGGACCTCATAAAGTTGTCAACAGTATGGACAGAAATTGCACGTCACCAGTGGATATTTCTTGCCACCACTCACAACTACACCATACCTCTCTAATCTATCAGCACAAAATATCAGCTTGCATTGCACTCATGGCCCTGATGTGTCATATTCCCCCCAGTGATGGACAGTTAATTGCATAATCCTCTATTCCCTATTCATTTCTGTGTAGTGGGAAGACAGTGGGCATCTTCCATGTGGATGGGGTGTGGATGGTGCCAAGGCTGTGTTTGACTACAGTGTGCTATGGAACTGTGAGCACTTGCCTGAGCTCATGTAGGATGCAGCCAGATATGATATCAGGCCCCATGGAGACTTGCTGTTGTTGCCTTTCAGTAGGCAATATGTACCTGCTCACCACTGATGAGGAGAGGGGTGAAGTTGATGGGCATATCCCCCTATATGGATGGGGGGGTATGGGGTGATGTGCACACCTAACCTGCCTGATGCAGGTTGCCTATAGCCATGGCATGTGTGTATGAGGTGTGATTTACCACCAGTACAGGGTGAATTGTGTTGTTGCCTCTGAGACTGACAACATATGTGGAGACAGCCTTGTGATTGGCCTTGGCGGTGTGGATATGTCTGATTTGTACTCATAGTTAGCCTTACAGGGAGTCACCTGTGACCTTACATGCTTGTTCAGATAGAGGTGGACATGCTTCCAAGTTGTTGCCTGCACCTATGTGGCCCTGTACAGCAATATAGCAACCTATTATGTGGTTTGTGTATTGCTGCTGTCCACCAAAGGGGATTACTCTACCTTGGTGGAGGCAGGTTTTACAGGTCAGGTATTGCTGAGTCCATGCAGCTACAGTGGATATAAAAGTGTACACACTCCTGTTACAATGCCTGGTCATTGTGATTTCAAAACAATTCCCACTTTTTATGTGACCTATAACCTGTACAATTCAATTGAAAACATAACAATCTGTTATGGAAGAAACATATGCAAATTAAAATCAGTACAATAAGCTGGTTGCATGAGTGTGCACACCCTTAAACTGATACTTTGTGGAAGCACCTGTTGAGATAATTACAGCATTCAGTCATCTTGGGTCGGAGTCTATCATCATGGCACATCTTTACTTGGCAATAGTTGCACACTTTCCTTGCAACAGCTCTAAAAATATGTCAATTTGTGAGGGCATCTCTTCTGCACAGCCCTATTCAGGTCAACCCACAGATTTTCTATTGAATGTAGGTCTGGGGTATTGGCTGGCACATTCCCAAACTGTAACCTTCATCTGTTGAAGCCATTCTTTTGTTGATTTTGATGTACACCTGGGGTCATTGTCATGTTGACAGGTAAAATCCCTCTTCATCTTCAGCTTTCTAGCAAAAAAAATGATCAATATTTGGAACTGTTCATAATTCCCTCCACCTTAACTAAAGGCCCAGTTCCAGCTTAAGAAAAGTAAACTCAAAGCATGATACTGCCACCACCATGCTTCACCGGGGGAATGGTGTTCTGTTGATGATGCAAATTGTTGGTTTGGGTCAAACATACCTTTTGGAATTATGGGCCAAAGGTTCAACCTTGGTCTCATCAGACCATGACACATTGTCTAACATGCTTTTGGGAGGCTTGATGTAATATTTGACAATGTTTGTCTAGCCCTGGACATTTTTCTGTGTAAGAAAAGGCTTCCATCTTGCAACCCTACCCCATAGGCCAGACATATGGGGAATACAGAAGATTGTTGTCACATGTGGTACACACCCAGTACTTGCCAAGCATTCCAGCAGCTCCTTCAGTGTTGCTGTAGGTCCCCTGGCAGCCTCCATGGCCAGTTGTCGTCTTGTCATTTCATCCATTTTGTATGGACGTCCAGGTGTTTGCAGTGTCACTGTTGTCCCATATCTTCTCCACTGCTTGTTGACTGTCTGCACTGTATTCCATGATATATCCAATGTTGTGGACAGTTTTTCTACTCTTCCCCTGACTGATACCTTTCCACAATGAGATTCCTTTGATGCTTTGTAAGCTTTCTGCAAAACATGGCTTTTGCTGTAGCAGGCAACTGGGTAAATGTCAAATAAATCCTAGTAGGACAGCTGAACATTATTTGGGGTTAATCAGAGTCTCTTTAATTGATGGCATGTGTGTACCCAAGAAGACAGAATGCTGTGATTATAGCAAGAGGTGCATCAACAAAGTATTAGTTTAAGTATGTGCACATGTATGCAACCAGCTTATAGTACTTTTTTATGTTTTATGCTTTCTCCCTTAACAGATTTGTTAGTTTTTCAATAGAATTGTACAGGTTATGGTTCACATTCAAGGTGGGAAATGTTTTCTGAAATGATTTTCTGTGGTCTCATTGTTGTATAGCACACAAACCTGGCATTTCAACAGGGGTGTGTACACTCTTGATATCCACTGTATGTAGGTGTCCATATAGCTGTTTGTGGTAGGCAGGGACAGAGGGTCATAACACAGTTGGGCACTTCTCTAATTACAACCTGATAATCATGCCTATTCTAGTACCCATATCAGTGTCAGGGCAATGCAACAAACAGTAGCTGTAGGCATTTATGTCTGTTCTATGCACAGAAATGGATACTAAACACATGTACAACATGCACAACTTATTTACCTGACTCCCTGCAACCCATGTCAGTTGTTCTGTGCCTTCTAGCTGAACATATGCATACATACATGTGCTCAGGTGATACCTGGTATACATTTCTGTTCTGTGTTAGTATGGCACACTGTATTTACCGTCTTGCTGCTCAGTCATACCTCTCAACCTGTTATAGCAGGACATCTGGACAATGGCATACATAAATGCGTGGCAAAGGCACATCAATATTGACACTGTATTAATATTGCTGTAACAT
>NC_056725.1:1930022768-1930127768 GCF_019279795.1 Protopterus annectens | reverse complement strand
ATTGCTAAGGCCATACAACTATGTAGGTGCCCACATAGTATTGTTCTGTGGGCTTGGACACTGCTGCTAGTTCCAACATATGGGATGTCCTTCATGTGGGCATTACCCCTTTTCCTTGCCTGTGCAAGGGACATTACAGAGGTATGGGGGCAACAGATTCACAAACAATAGGTGGGAATACATCACAGGACAGGACATGTGGAGATAGCCCAACAACATGGGGGACATATCTCCAGAATTGTGAACAGATTGCATGTCATTAGTGCTGTTATACACATGGAGGGTTGATAGATTGACAGGGTTTGTCTGGATGTGCATTTTCTGAATAAATTCACATCTGACAGTGATATGTCTCTGACATACTGCTCCACTGGCATGCTGTCCACAGACTAGCCACATGTTTGCCTGTTATGTTTGGTCTGTTCCATAGACAGTTGTTGTCCCTGGAAAATCAGTTGGGGACTCTGGGGAATGCAATCAGTAAATACTAACATCCATTGGTATTACTGAATTCATATTTCTCATAAAGAATATGTTACAACATACTCGGTAACGTCAGCAACTGTCTCAATTTATGACAGCAATATGTCTAATCTATGCCTGTGTTTGTGTCTCTGTTCCCAAATGAAGTCAGGCTTTGTCAAGATATCATGCACTATGAGGCTCAGAGGTATTTAGTATCATTACTTCTTGCCTTCATTCCTACTACCATCCCAGTGATGTAGTAGACCCACAGACATGTTATGGGGAAGAGGCCATAGATATGAGTCCTGAGCCTGCACATTCTGAGGTGAACTATACATTTGAGAGGTCTGTGTATGTCTGACTATTGTTAACAGACTGTTAGGATTGTGTAGAAGTGTCATGTGTACATGTTATTTGGGCTGTGTAAGGAGGTGGGTACATGTGGGTGGCATGACCCCTTTCTGACTGTGCATGCTGCTCCAGTTTCTGGTTCCCTATCCACTGTTATATGCTTGTACAAGTAGACCCTGATATGTCCTGTAACACCGCAAGATTCCTACTATACTGGGGCTTGGGGCAATATATGTATGGGTAATATGTGAGTGGCAAATGGGATATGTGTGTTCACACGCTCACTTTAGTGCAGTGTTCAGTTTGCTTACTAGTATGTCACTGTGACTGTGGTACAATTGGTTGTGGGTACGCAGTTTCACACCAGTGTCTGTTTTCCAGTGGTGGTACATCCCTGTAGTGCCTGTTATCTTTGCAAATGCATGTGTACAGCCCCAGAGCTGGACTTGGGTAGTGTTATGTCAGTCTGCTTGTAGTTTGCATGGTGCTTGGTAGCTCAGTGCAGTTTCCATAATGTTGTGTTATGTCCATATATTTGTAGGATATACAGTTGTCTGCCCAATACCTTTGGTCTGGTCCCCATAACTGTTGTGTATTCCTGACGCATCAGTGGGATGATGTGAGGATTGGGGGTCACTATATTATGAGAAGAAATTGAGTCCCAGAGTTGTGATATTTCAGTCAATATATGTTAGGACTAACAGTGTTAGTATAGCAACTTTCTCAGCTTATCTACTCACGTATGTTGGATGTCTCTATTGTCATGCGTTTGTCCCCCACTTTCTCAGGCTTGGTCCAGATTCATTGTACTAAGGGGTTTCGAGCATGCCTCTCCTCTGCCAGGCTTTTGGCAGAATGTCCAGATTTTTGGCCCATACTTTGGTTCTGTTCCCCAGTTTAGTTGTATTTGTCTGGTAAATCGCTGTGATGATCCAAGGATTTATGTCAGTGAATAATGACATAACGTCAATTCCCATCCTCATATCCTTCGGAAGTTTCAGCTGAAACACACCCTGTTGCTGTACAAATGTTCGCTTATAACAGCAATATTTGAAATATGTAAAAAAAAAGCAACCAACTGGTCACGGAAAACACTAAAATTTATTACCAATACTTAGCTCTTCGGCTTAGAAATAGCCTTCCAAGACAGAAGACAAGAATTTGGCAAAAATATTACAATATAGTGTACGCATATCATATAAAACAGGGAGAAATTTATCAGATATGCTGGTACATAAATAATTTATTCCACATGGTGTCTCTACATACAATGAGTTAATTTTGTAGAAAGGAACATATATTTGTAATAAATGCTGCATTTGTAAACATATAGTAATATTTAATGTGGTTAATGGAATGCATTTTAATCCAAATGGGATTTATAATTGCAATACTAAAAGTTTATTATAATTATGTTAAGATGTGATTGCAGGTTATATTATGTGGAAGAAACTACTAGATCTTTTAAAAATGTATACAAGAACATATTAGAGATATACGGAATATGAGAATGGATAGCCCTTTGGGTGGACATTTTAAGGATTTTCATGCAGCCAATCTAAACTGTTTAAAAGCAATTATTTTGCAACAAGTTAATCTTTCTCTAGGAGAATGTGTTGATGTTAAAAACAAATTGTTGTATAAAGAAACATTGTTCATTCTAAAATACAATACTTTGGAGCCTCATGGCCTAAACAAGGAATGTAACTGGAGGTTTATGATTAGATCATCATCTTCTTTCGGTTGTTTCCATTAGGGGTCGCCACAGCAGATCATCTGTTTCCATTACTTCCTGCCCTCTGCATCTTGCTCTGTCACATCAACCACCTGCATGTCCTCTCTCACCACATCCATAAACCTTATCTTAGGCCTTCCTCTTTTCCTGTTACCTGATTGCTTCATCCTTAGCATCTTTTTCCCAATATACTCAGCATCCCTCATCAGCACAAGTCCAAACCAACATAATCATGCCTCTCTGGCTTTGTCATCAAACCTTCCAACCTGGGCTGACCCTCTAATATACTTATTTCTAATCCTGTCCACCCTCATCACACCCAGTGCAAATCTTAACATCTTTAATTCTGCCACATCCAGCTCAGACTCCTGCCTTTTTGTCAATGCCACTGTCTCCAACCCATATAACATAGCTGGTCTCACTACCCTCTTTTAGACCTTCCCTTTCACTCTTACAGGTACTCGTCTGTCACAAATCACTCCTGACACTCTTCTCCACCCACTCCATCCTGCCTGTACTCTCTTCTTCACCTCTCTTCCACACTCACCATCCCTCTGAACTATTGACCCCAAGTATTTAAACTCATCCACCTTCGCCACCTCTACTCCTTGCATCCTCACCATTCCTCCATCCTTCCTCTCATTCACACACATATATTCGGTCTTAGTCCTGCTGACCTTCATTCCTCTTCTCTCTAGAGCATATCTTCATCTCTCCAGGGTCTCCTCCACCTGTTCCCAACTCTCACTACAGATCACAATGTCATCTGCAAACATCATAGTCCAAGAGGACTCCTGTCTGATCTCGTCTGTCAACCTGTTCATCACCATTGCAAATAAGAAAGGGCTCAGAGCTGATCCTTGATGTAACCCCAACTCCACCTTAAACTCATCCATCACTCCCACTGCTTTTCTCACCGATTTTTTAAGGTTTATGATTAGATAATAGACAATTAGATGTCAATTGTTTTATTGGATGCATTATTTAAATGGAGGAATGTTTTAGTGTTTGTTTCTCTTGGAAGGCTATTTCTAAGCCAAAGTGCTAAATGTGGGTAATAAATTTTAGTGTTTTCCGTGATCAGTTGGTTGTTTTTATTTTTTCTAACTAGTTGTTTTATATTTGAAATATGTGCCTATATTTGGCCAACCCCCCCCCCCCCTTTGTACAGCCTTTGTAAAGGTTTCTTGCACTAAGATATGGCTATACTGCATGTTATACAGATACACATATATATGTTTTTATATATTTATATATATATATATATATATTTCTTCATTCATATATTTATATGTGTATATGTATATTATGCATCTTCGTATTCATATATATGTTTCAACAGACATATATATATATATATATATATATATATATACATATATATATATATATATATATATATATATATATATATTTATATATATATATATATATATATATATATATATATATATATATATATATATATATATATATGTCTGTGTGTGTGTGTGTGTGTGTGTGTGTGTGTGTGTATATGTCTATATACAACACATGAATGATTCCACAGAGCTTTCTCACTATTGTTGTAAGCCTCTATTGCATGATATGTTTGAAAACGCAACTGTAACTCCTACAGCTTAGATGGTGTAGTGGTACATTGCTCCCCTGAGCCTGATGTTTTTTTCATTACTGTTAAATGACCAGAATGCATGATAAGTTTGAAAAAGCAACAGTAATTCCCACAGCTCAGATGGTGTAGTGCTATGTTGCTGTGATTGTAGAGCCCAGCAAGCTGGGTTAGAGACTTAACAGTGCTGATTATTTTGCTGCTGGGTAAAACAAGGGCTGTTTGATACAGATTGATTAAGGTGCTTTTACGCAGTTGTAAGCAGGTTTGCATGATGCTAAGGGATGCTAATACATGGTTAATCCATTTTAGCTTCATTTAGTGGTGCTTACTCCCACTTACTCCCATGCTAATTTCTTTGAAAGAAAAGAAAAAGGGGTGATAGGAAAGTGGTGAAAAAAGGGGCATGCAGAGGGAAGTACAGTATGAAAGGTAGCTAGGGATGTGCAGGATGGGTGTAGGAAAGGTACATAGCTGTCCATTTCTTTTAAAGCAACAGCTCTGAATGTCTACAGAATTTGGAAGTGAATTTGGGCACTCAAACATTGAGAGAGGGGTGAGGACAACAGTAATGTGTTGTCATGCCAATTGGACTGGATTACATGTGTCCACTGGGCACGTGTGTAAAATGGACAGCTATGTATGGGGCATAATTTTTTTGGGAGGAACAGATGCCCCCTTTTTTTTTTTTTAAGGTGAGAGTGGGATGTTGGGGAAGGATAATAGGTATATTTGGGGAGGTAAGTTGGGTAGGAAGAGAGACAAGACAGCAGAGAGGGGTGGTATATGACACATGTGGGGGATAAATACCTTGAATGGGGAGGATGGTTGGGAATCAGATGCACATGAGCCCCCAAATGGATACAGTGGGACTGAGGTCCCCACCCATGTGAAGTCACCACTGCACCTTCACAGCTCCAAAGGCGGCTGTGCTAGGAGTTGAACAGGAGGGGAAGGCTGATCCTCAAGTTGCACCAGGCAGCCCTAAAACTAGTGCAGCTGATCACCGAACTCCAATCGGAGGACACTGTGCACCAATCCCCAGACCTGACTATGGGTGATGGTCTCCTCTTCGCACCCACTCCCAGGGGGGTGAGCCCCGTCCTCTGAGATGGTCCCACCCGAAGGTGGTGCAGGACAAATGGAAGAGGAAGGCCCAGGTTGGGTCCCAGATGTGCTGGGAGCTGGTGCCATGGCCAGATGAGGCGGGACAGGTGGATCCGCTGGAATCTGTCTCCCCAGATGTGCTATGGTGTTCAGGTTTTAGAAAATATGTTGGTTAGTCATGAACAACACATTTCAAGATTAGTTATAATAGCATACATGGGTGTTCCAATTGACCCCATAAAACAGTTTTGTAACAGTTGCATAGCAAACAGAACACATGCATATATGGAACCACAGTAGGCATTATGATAGCATGCAAGTTACATTGACAGCAACAGGCCAACAATTATAGTATTTGAACGAGGTTCATTAATATTCAAGCAATTCAATATTTGTAGAACAATAAAAGACAAGTTCCAACAGTAGGTTTGGAGAAAGACATACCCATTATTTATGTGTATACATTATTGATGCAGATAAGGGTGGGGGAGAGAGAGAGAGAGAGAGAGAGATGGCAGTTGACAACTGTATTGGCTTCTATTTTTCACAAATATACTGATCATTACTCTCCAGGTCTGACCACACTTTACATGTACCTATGGCCTGGGGTTGGACAGTGGAATTGTTGTATACAGAGTATACTAGTAATGCCTTCTAACAACTGCTGCAAACATTTCCTTACTTGGCAGACCTGTGGAGGAAATTTCTGTTAACAAAACCTGACTTTTTCTACACATATTCACATATTCAGGGTTACATATGTGACACTGAATGGGGTGTCCTGCACTCATGCTGTGTGTGTGTGTGTGTGTGTGTGTGTGTGTGTGTGTGTGTGTGTGTGTGTGTGTGTGTGTGTGTGTGTGTGTGTGTGCTACTGACATACTTTGCCGGGATTTCTATCTGTCACCCTGGTTATTGGCAGCGGTGACCACTAGCTGTGACAGCATGACAGTTGAGGGACATGTATCAGAAAAAAGCACTTGCTGTATGTACTTATCTTATTATTTGCAGCTTTGGGGTTGGACGGTGGAAGTGTTGTACACAGTATATTAGTAAAGCCTTCCTATAGATACTACAAACATTTCATTACCTGGTAGACCTGTGGAGGAAATTTCTGTTAACAGCACCTGACAATTTCTAAACATATTCACATATTCTTGTATTACCACTGCCAGGATTTGAACCGTGTCTATTTATGCTAAAAAGGTACATTACACTTGTATTTCATCACAATGAGCTATTGGGGAATTGCTAACTCTTACTTTACTTTTTACTCCCTACTACTCTCTGGTTTGCACAGTCTGACCTTATAGTTCTGACATTCATGCATGGCAGATAGTTCTTGTACTGTGCATTCATACTTTGCCATATTTTAATCTGGAAAGCAATGATTAACACAAAGAACTGCTGCAAGGAATAAAAGATTAGATTTTACAGCTTACTATTCAGAGTTCAGATTTTGGTGCATGGCACATTTTTTGTAGTTTTTCACTTGTTTTACAGCTCCACAATCTCTGTAAGATGAGCCTCACTTTATTCTTGCTGTCAGAGCCATGATTGCTGTGCAGAACCTGTGCACATTTATATTCCTACCACAACATAACAAAGTAAACACAACAGTCTGGGGTTTTTACTTTTATTGAAAGTTACAGAGACCTTTATTGTTAAATATCCTGTACATCATTATTAATCTGCTAATGGTCATTTATTAATTACACACAGTACACACCTTACCTACTGGTAGTTGACATTCTACTCCTTTCTATTTATTTGCCATGAATACTGCAAGCTAGATTTGGACTCACCAGCCTCCCGGTGCAGCCTTAGCAGCCTGTTTGCATGTGCCGCCATGTTCATGGCCCTCTCATCTGCAGCTGTACAGGAGATAAAGAAACATTTATGCATACCTATCAATCACATACTCAGGCTGGACTTTAGGGAACAATAAGTGATACTGATACTTACACACTTCTGGGACATTCTGTGCCCATGCGTCTTGGGTCCACTGGTCCAAGAGCTCCTTCTTCCTACACTTGAGGTCAGCATAATGGTGCCAGACCTGCTCACCAGTTCGAAGGATGCCAGTAGTACTGGTGCGATCAAGTGCGAAATGGTCCCAGGCCTCCGCTTTGTATTGTGAGCCCTGATAATGGTCTTGCAGCAGTCTCTCTTCATGGTCTTTCACAAGGAGTCCAACCATGACCCTGGACTCCTAAATGCCCCAATGATGGTCCGAAAGCATGTACCCTCACCAATGCCAGCCATAGTGCCTGCAGTGATCAGCTACAACTGGTTATGGCTGTATTCCAACCTGTGAGATTTAAATAGGGCTGAATTCCCACACTGCAATGAGTGGATGATTTTGAATATGCTGAGCTAAGCTAACTAATGTGCAAACCCGCTTAGTTAAGATTAGCAGTGCTTAAAGAGCACTGTTTACCAATGCACACATCCACTTAGCTGGGCTACTTATTGCTTAGCATTTACATTTAAGCAATGCTTACACCTGATTAGCATTGATGAGCACTACATAGCATTGTTCACATTTCATTTTATAAAGTATCAGGATTATGGGATTGATTCCTCATTACTGACATGTTATAATTTTATGTTTACCTTCCATGACATCCTCCTATGTGCTTTCATTAAATTATATTCTTATGTGACTATACTGTATGGGGCACTTGTGTTTATATGGGGATTTCACATCTTTTCTAGACTGACATCTCACTTTTGGACCTGCTACACTACCCTGGTTGACAAAACACAGTTGCTACATGATTTAAGTTTAGAAAAATCATTTTAACACTACATTCCCATAGTAAAAATAGGTTGCTTGTCTTAGTACTCAAACCATGAATGCCTGCATGTAAAACTGGGACTCTAACCACTACACTATGTAGGCTTGGAAATTTCACATGTGTATTTGCATTTATTTCCTAGGGGATGTTTAAGGTATGCTAAGCCGAGGGCCATAATGCGCACACACACTTAGCTACGCTTAAACATTCCTTAGGCTAGAAAAAAAAGTTTATATTATTATTATATTAAGTTATATAAGTGAGAGTTGTGGTGTTCTGACAACTCATTGAGGATTGCAGTCATGAAATAATGGCATTCATTTCGCTTTCAGGTTTCTATCTTTCAGGGACTCCTGCTAATACATATTCTGTTAATTGTCAACTTTCTAATTGTGCGAGAACAATTTTTCAGGTGTGTCCCTAATGTAGTATTTATTCCCCCCATCATTTGTGCCTTTGTTAACATGCAATGCTGTGAGGGAATATTGGCATACATTTGCTTTCAGACTTCTACCCTTACGTGATTCATGCTAATGCATGACGTGTTCTCTATCAACTTTCTCTGTTTGTGGGGCTGTGCTTATGCTTTTTCACTTTTGGGGAATTTATTCCCCGTTATATGTGCATTTGCACACATTTCCTGCTTTAGCAGGTTACAAAAGTGCCATACAGCACTTTAGCAATGCAGGGGGTGTGTCACAGAACCTGTCACACACACCCTGCATTGCTTTCTTGTTGCCATTTTTATTTCAGTGTCTGGGGACACTGAAATGATCATCTTTTCATTTCAGTGTCTGCAGACACTGTAATACTGGCATAATATTAGAGCAAAGCTCTAATATTATGCCAGTTCAGCTTAGAAAGTGCCATACGGCACTTTCTGAGTGCAGGGAGTGTGTTTAGTGTTCATGCACTACTCGGACATGCCCCCTGCACCCGTTCATGGTCCATGTCTGTGTAGATTAAACAGCAGTGTGCCTTCATGAATATGCAAGGTGTGCTGCTGTTCTAAATGGACACAAACCACTCCGTGCAAGAATAGTCTTATTCTTGCATGGAGCTTTGTGAATCTGGGGAATATTAAGATCAATGAAAGAAATAGACTGCAGAAGGTCAGTAAAACCCAAAATGTCAGAAGTTTGCTAAAACAAATGAACACAGTAATTAGGACTATCCATAGAGATCCATGTAATATAACAGAAGTAAACAACATATATTACTGTGCAGCTAAATTAATAACAGACAAAATTCTACCACAAGAACACAAGATAGTAAGGGAAAGGAAGAGGAGAAATCGAATACCATCATAGAAGTATTGAATAGAGAAAACTATAAATCAGTTAAGACAAGAAGTGTCACTGTTAGAAGAGTATAGGAGAGGGAACAAATCAACAAAAATATTCAGAAAGACTTGATAAAAGCAATGTGCAATGTTATAATGGATCAAGATTTATCATGCACTATCACAAATAATAAACTAAAAATATCAACACAGACAGAAAATGTAGAAGATACACAGATAAATATAAAGGAAAAGTACAAAATAGACTCAGTCCCTGGGTTATGGGCATCCGACATGCGGACAACCCATAGATATGAACGGGCTGCCGCAATGTCGAAAATAACATAAAAAAATTAAATTGTTAAAGCTGCCCAAATCTGTGTGCATGTGTGTGTGTGTGTGTGTGTGTGTGTGTGTGTGTGTGTGTGTGTGTGTGTGTGTGTGTGTGTGTGTGTATGAGAGAGAGAGAGAGAGAGAGAGAGATCGGAAGAGTGTGAGCGATAGGTGAGTGAATGCAGGTATGAATGAGGAAGTGACTGTGTGTGAGAGATCAGGCCAGACTGAAAGTGATGTGTGAGTGAATGCAGGTATGAGTGAGGAAGTGACTGTGTGTATGAGAGATCCGGAGAGTGAGGGTGTTGTGTGTATGAATGCAGGTATGAATGAGGAAGAGACTGTGTGTATGAGAGAGAGAGTGAAGAGTGAGAGCAGCAGTTAAGAGGTGAGTGGTCGTATAAGGGGAGGGGGTTAATTGTGGAATAGGTAAAGTAGGGTTAAGAGTGTGTGTGTGTGTGTGTGTGTGTGTGTGTGTGTGTGTGTGTGTGTGTGTGTGTGTGTGTGTGTGTGTGTGTGTGTGTGTGTGTGGCATACCTCTAAACCTCTTAGAGCCAGAAATCTGGATAACGTCATACATAAAAGTGGGACAAATGCCCAAAGATAGGACAGTTTTAATAAATATTCCTCTTAAAATCTTTGAAAGTTGATAGAATAACAGGTTTTGCATTAGCATGAATTTTCTGAAGGGTATGAATTCTGAAACTCAAATGTCTGTCATTATTCTCTAGCTTTGGTCTTTGCCACTACTTTTTCTAAGCAACCACAATTTATGAAAAATTGTCCAGAAATATGAGGCAAAAATCTGGACATTCTGTGAAAATCTGTACAGTTGAGAGGTATGATTGTGTGTGTATAAAAAAGTCTTCATAAACACTGCATTTAATAACAAGATGTATTAAGCCAGCTTTGTTGATAGCAAGTAAGAAAGCATAGCTACAGTATACAGTATTATGTTTAAGATTTTTTGTTTGTTTGGAAGTGTTTCTAAAATGTTTTATATGCAAAGAAAAGCAAAATAAATAATAGCTGAGGAAAACATTTGATTAAATGACATTTAATAAGAACCATATGTATGTGTTTCAACTTGCATACAAATTTGACTTAAGGACAAACTAAAAAACGGTTCTTGTCCTTAACCTGGGGACTGCCTGTAAGCAATTTATTGATGACCCAAAAAAGTTTTATAGAGAGTTGGGAAACAAGGTAAAAGGAACTGAAAGTGCACAAAAAAAGAAGAAATGGATGCATTTTGGAGAAGTATTTATGAATATCCAGGGGAATACAACAAAGACGCTAAATGGAAGTAGTAAAAGAAAGAATAAAATATTTAAAGGTACAAGATATGAAATGGGATGAAGTAACAGCCAGAGAGATTGAAACAAAGTTAAGAAAAGCTTGTAATTGGAAAACCCCAGGCCCAGATGGAGTATCTAACTTCTGGTTTAAAATATTAACATATTTGCATGAAGATTTAGCCATGAGTAAGAACTATTTATATATGTACCCCAAACAGACACCAGCCTTGTTAACAACAGGAAAAACAATGTTCCTACTTAAGAGTGAACCTGAAAGCTACCCTAAAAATTATAGACCAATAACTTGCCTTCCAACAACGTATAAACTATACACAGGGAATTGATGCTGACAGAGTTTATAGTCATTTAGAAGAAAACTCAATTATGGCAATAGAACAAAAGGGCAATAAAAGAAAGTCATGTGGAACAAAGGATCATTTATTGTTAAATAAAGTCCTAGTGAAGAACTGTAAAAAGGGAAGAAGGTAAGTATAGCATAGCTTGACTACAAAAAAGTATTTGACAATATCTCACATTCATGGATAAAAGAGTGCTTAAAAATGTATAAGATACACCCTACACTGATCAATTACCTTACAGTGACCATGAAACAGTGGCAAACCACTTTGCAATTAAGCCATGATAAAGGACAAATTATTATTCCAGGGATAAAAATTCAAAGGGGGATATTCCAGGGTGACTTCCTGTCACCACTGCTATTCTGTCTTGCCCTTAATCCATTAAAATGTCTACTTAATAGATTAGGCCATGGCTATAATTTGGCTCCTAGAAAACAACAAAGTGTAAATACTTTTCATCTTGTCTTTGTCAATGATTTAAAATTGTATAGGTCATCAGATGAGGAACTAAACGCACAACTACATGTAGCCAAAACTTTTTCGGATGATAAAAGAATGTCATTTGGTCTTGATAAATGTGCAAAAGCAACTTTTAAAGCAGGAAAGCTGCAGCATCAAGAAAGCATCAGTTTGGGACAAGAATGTGATATAAAAGAACTTGAGACCTTGAGCAAGAGGGAGTGTATAAATATTTGAGAACTGATGAAGGATCAACAATAAAACATGAATAAATGTGAATAACGCTTAGTAAGGAATATTTTAGAAGACTTAAATTAATTCTGAAAACAGCATTGACACCTAGGAACAAAATTCAAGCTATAAACCAATTTGCTTTTCTTGTCCTAACTTACAGTTTCAGAGTGATTGACTGTCCCCAAAAGGTGTTGGATAGATTAGACTGGAAAACAAGAAGAATGCTTCATGCTTATCAAATGATTTATAAAAATCAGTGTACACTAAGATTATATATTCCCCATTCCAAAGGAGATATGGGCCTCCTTGAAAATGATTACATGTATAGATCTGCAATCATTGGACTGCAGACATATCTGCTGAGCTTACAAGACCCAAATGTAGTGAAAGTTTTGAAACATGAGGAGAATAAATCTAAGATGACTTCCCTGCTTAGTCTAACATAAGCATATTGGCATCAAGCAGGAATGGAAATCAAACCAGAAGTAGATAAAAATCAGACAGCAACTGAATGTGCCAAAAAACAAAAGAAAGAATATAAGGTGAAGGATCAGATGAAAAGGCAAGAAAGGTGGAAAATGCATAAATATAGTTGGAAGTATAGAAAACTCCTGGAAGAACCTCATGTTGATCAGGATCAAATGCAGGAATGGTTAAGGAGAGACAAATTCAAACCAAAAGATGAAAGGTTAATATTGATGGTCCAAGATAGTGGGCTATGTACACAATGGTTTATGAAGTCCATTGAACATGTGGGAAAAACAGATAAATATAGGTTTTGTAAAACAGAATTGGAAAGAGTCGCAAACTTTGTTGCTGGTTGTGACATACTAATGGCAAAAGAACTGTATACTGAAAAGCATAATAATGTAGCAAGACCGTTGCACTGGGGATTGTGCGGACATTATGGCATTGAAGTGGCTGAAAAACACTGGAAACATGAACCACAAAGCATCATAGAAAATTATGAAGTCTACATCACATGGGATCATCCATTACCAACAATTCAAAGATAGATATGAGAAAACCAGATATAGTGGTCCATGAAAAGAAGACAAAAGTAGCATTGATCATTGAAATCACTACACCCAGTGACTACAGTGTCTTGCGTACAGAGAGACACAAAGTCATAAAATATCAGGATTTTCAGGCAGAAACAAGAGCAATGTGGAAGAAAAAAACCCAGACAGTTCCAATAGTATTAGTATTTAAATATGTTTTCAATACATGTAACTTAGTACAAATTGCAGAAGGAGTCATTACTGAGCACATTGCGGGTGCTGCAAAGAGCACTTCTGGCTGACATAAAAGATTAAAGCAATACTAATTTCATGAACTTTAATCATACTTTGACTTAGGAATGTGGTTCATTCCTGTCATGGTATTAGAAACCCAAAAGACTTGGAGAAATTAAAAAAAAAACAAATACAATTTTATCTTTTGTGGCATCCACAGTCTCAAAAAATGATGAGGTTAGTAGCCAAGAGCAATCTTTGACAAAAGCATGTCATGGAGACGGAGGATATTAAGTTTGTCTGAATAATTACAAGAAGATTCTCTCTATCATTCTGCAGAATATGCTTGTGATAAATCAGATCAGATGTAATTTTGAGGTTGTCTTCTGCCAGAAAACAATACTCTAGTAGTCACTATTGAAATTGTGATCTCACACCTGAAACAAATCTTTGTGGTAATTCAGCAAATCTGCCCCATGGTCAATAGAAATATATGCAATAGTCAAGTAATCAATAACCGTCAAGATCGTCAGCATGAACATACACACACACAAATGTGCACGCATGTACATACATACACACGCACACACACACACAAATGTGCACGCATGTACATGCATACATACATATGCACACACATATATAGGCAGTTTCATAAACATATACACATAATAACATATGCAGAGCCAGAGAGACAACCTCTCAGAGACATGCAGAAACTCAGATATATACCCACATATACATGCAGAGGCACAGACAAACTCCCATACACAAACACTCAGAAACTCTCACACAGAAACATACACACACGCATGCATGCACTTGCACACACACACACACACACACACACACACACATACACACACACACACACACACACACACACACACACACACACACACACACACACACACACACACACAAACACACACACACAAGCCCAGTGATTACTAGCACTGCTCTAATACTTGACTGATTAGCATTGACTTGTAATACAACCAGTTTTATTGCATTATGGCAGTGAAGAACTAAGACTCAGTTACAAGTTTCTTTAAGACAGAGAAACTTTTTCTTCTGCTGGCTTCTAGTGGCATACAATATCGTTTTCAAACAGATTTCTCAAAGGCAGAAACATCTGTAAAAGAATAGGTCTGAAGATGGCTAAGTACTGCATCATGCCTAAGAACCTCAAGATTAATTGTCTGATGATCTCTCTATATGAACAACTGTTCTTAGTTTCTTAGAATCAGGTTGACTCTCTTGACTCATTAGAACATGTGCCATTAATAGGATGTTTGTTGTATACAAAAGGGATTTTTTGTTTAATTTTAAGCTGTTTTTGTTTCAGCTGATCAAGTATGTTTCTCAGTATCATGTATTGTTACTTGGATTTTTTCAAAACTAATATGACATCAATGATGTTTGCAGCACCTTCCAGGCCCTCAGTGATTTGTGCCACCGCTCTCTGAAACACTGCTAGATCAGATACAATTCTAAATGTTATTCCCAGGACTCTGTGCCTTCTAAACTGGGTATTAAGTATATACGGCTCTGAGCTGTCTGGTCAAGTCTGATTTACCAGAAGTCGTAGTTAAAATTAACCAATGAGAAATGCTTAGATCTAGGAATCGTGGAAACACCTTCCTCAACTGACTTCACATTTTAGTGTTTTCTTAAAATGGGGTATTAAGTATATACAGCTCTGAGCTGCCTAGTCAAGCCTGATTTACCAGAAGCCGTAGTTAAAATTAACCAATGAGAAATGCTTAGATCTAGGACTCATGGGAACACCTTCCTCAACTGACTTTACATTTTAGTGTTTTCTTAAAATAACTGTGTTCAGGTTTTGTGGCTCAGTGCTTATTCTGATCTTGTAACAACTGCTGCCATACTTTTCAGTAACAGAGTTAGTTCAATTTGCTTTGCACTCACAGGAATTTTCATCCAGTTATCTCGATTAATTTTTAGTTGCCTGTGTCAACATTATAAGAACACTTCTTTGTGCATGAAAGGAAAACTCCACCTTAGAACTAAAAAAAAAACATGTTTTTCATTATATCTTTGTTTTTTGAGGTATTTTAATGCCTCAAAATCACTCAAATTTTAATGTGTTTCCCTCAAAATGGTGGATGATGGGGCCTGCTTGGTAATGTGATCTTGTTTCTTGCTTTCATTACTTTTTCTCAGAATACATTTCAAGTCATCTTTATATGAGTCATGCTAGACTTAAGGAAGTGGTGTTGTTTTCTCATGCCAAGCAGGACTGTGAAGTATTGTCATCAAATACACCTTCTGTAACAGAGCTATTTCTATGTTTCCCTGACTGCACCTTATTTATGTGTTTGTCAGAGCTTATTCTATGCTATAAATAGCTGTTAGCTGCTTCCAGCAAAACAAAAGAAAGTAGATTAATAGCAGGCTTTTGTAAAGGGATTATTTTGTAGTTCTAAAATAATTGACAGACCTTCCCCCATACTCTGATGCTGAGGTGTGAAAACTCACTGCAGTAAATGATCCTTGCTGTACATTTACAGGTGACAAGTAGTAGGACTCCAAACTAAGTCTGTCTGCAATTTCCCAGTGCCTTCAGTGGGACGTTTTTTTTGTCTCACTTATGAATGACGCTGAATTAAAATGTGCTTTATTAGTTCCTTAATTATTTCTGTCATGCACACCCCCCCTTTTTTCTATTTCATATTTATTTATACTTTGGAAACCAGGAAAATGAACTGATCCCAGGACCCTTTTCAGCCACTAGTCATGCTACATTGGGAAAGATAATAAGTAATAAATGCACGTAGCAATACAAAGAAAATAATGCTGACATAAAGACATTGACAGAGACTGCAAGTGCAACACATAGTCAATGTGTGACAGAGAATAAGTAAAACATTATGCAACATTTACTAGAATGCATACATTAATGATTTTTAACTCTATGTTAAGTTTATCATAAATATCAAATTGTATAATTGTATGCACCCATATTGGGCTCACACACACACACACACACACACACACACACACACACACACACATATATATATATATATATATATATATATATATATATATATATGTGTACATGAGTGTGTAGTGTATATACATGTATGTGTATATATATATATATATATATATATATATATATATATATATATATATATGTGTGTGTGTGTGTGTGTGTGTGTGTGTGTGTGTGTGTGTGTGTGTGTGTGTGTGTGTGTGAGTGCATTTAAACACAGTTAAGTACTTCTGATTTTCTTTTCTTAATGTTTTTAATGTATGTGCTCAAAGTAAATGTACGTTAAAGTAAATTCACTGTATATTATGGTTGCCACAAATTATCACATTTCCTTTGTGGACCACAGAATGCTCATGTAGTCTAACAATGTAAGGACTGACTCAAAGTCAGTGGGAATCTCTTACCATGGATCTGCGTGTACCACATATGCATCCCTCTCTTAAAGGATATCACAAAAAAGCATAAAATATCTTTTTATGAACAGTATCAGTGCACCTAGTTGATAGGACTGCCACTTGTCTCCCTTTCTGCAGTTCTGTCCTGTGTACATGTGTGGGGTTGGGACTTGAAAATGGTAAATGCATTGATAATTTACAAGAAAAATATTTTTTGAGTTTTCTATAACTGTCACAGTAATCATTGATACTACAGTTATCATAACATATAAACTATTATAAATAACCAACATGTAAAGCTTAGCATTTCAATACTGTGTTGCTGCTTATGTAAATTTGACAGAAGAGGTGGCAACTACCTTTAAATCCCTTACTGAGCTAATTGCTTTTGTTATGCTATGAAAGGGGAGTGTTAAGTTCTCCTCCTCTCTGCAAAACAAAGAGTGGAAAACAGTTCCACAGCTTTCTGTTTTTTTTTTATATCAGCTGCTGTGTTCCTAACATTAGCAGGATTAATTGCTCATCTGAGATTGCAGCAGTACCTGACAGTGTAAACTACAGAATTATCTGTGCCTATATGTCATGCAGGCAGAGACGAATTCCTCTGCAAAGTATATGAGAAGTTAAAAAAGTAGGTGGACTTTCCATTCCTTTGATTCCGAAGTAAGGAAATGAAAGTTTTAAAAAGTACAGACAGGTTTCTGGTGTCTACACAATACTGAACCATATTGTAGTAAGAAAATAAACCTAAGGATTGAGGTTAAATGTAGGAAAGGACAGAGTTTTCCTTGAGTAAAAAGCAGCTTCTGGATTTATTTTTAAATTGTACTACACCAGAATACACCCAAGCATTTAAACAGATGAGCAATTGCCCAAATATATCAAGCAAAACACAATGATTCATATTTTGGTTTGCATTAAACTTTTCAGGGGCAATGCCTCTGATATTATCCTTCTTTGGCTTAGTGGACTGCATTGCATAAATCTGTGAATCATCTGCCTTGTGAATGTCAAGCTGTAAATTGCTTTCTCAGTGTGCAAACTGATTTCTTCACAAATGTGAATCACTGTTTCTCTAACTCTACAAATCGCAAATCACTCAGTGCACAAATGTGTGATTTTCTTGATTGACTGTATAATGCAGTGCAGTGCACTGTTTATTCATTTAATCATGTCTGGCTGTTCAAAAGACATTCTGACAAAATATTCAGTTGTTCTATTGACACATGTTGAAATAAAAGGAACTATAGCATTTTTGTATAAATTCAGTATGCTCTTATTCAGTTAATAGTGTTAGCTTATGATCATAATGTGTATACAATTACACTTTTTTCATTACTGTTCAAGCCCAATTCTCTAAAAACTCTTTCAGTTAGGATGCTATATTCTGTACTGATAATGTTTTTCCCATTAGACATTTTTCAATCCAATGATGTTTTAATTGACAGCACTGTTCTGTTTCAGTTCCTTCTGTAAAGATAATTTATACAACACAGACATCAGTTCTGTTTACAAAAATATCTATGTCTAGCTCAAATTAATGAGAGCCAGGGACTGAACTGAAAACAGTCTTATTTACATCAGTTACTTGCAAAACAATTCTCTGTCTGTTTTCCTCTCCTATTACTTTTGCACATTGTAAAACATTTGTTACATATGTTGAGGTTTCTACGTTCTCTGTTTACTGCTAGAAATGCTTTTCATACAAATAACCACATCTGGAATAACATGGTCAAACACTTTACTGGGACATTTTAAAGCTTTTGATAAGCTTTTTCACACTATACTGTGACCCAGACCCAACAGACTCAGTGTGCTTATTTTTAGCAGTTGCTTTCTTCATTTTAACTTTACACACATCCAGATCCTCTACAGTTTCCTTCATCTGAATGATATCACAGATTTCTCAGAAGTTAGCATAAATGCTGGCCCAAGGTTGCTTCCCACATCCATTATACCACAGACAGTTCTGGTCCATAGCAATTAATCATGTAACACTTCAAAATCTTTTAGTTCTATGCCTCACTTCAATCACGTAAAGACATCAATAGACTCTTACAGCCATTGTTTTCTAGTTAAAGATAAATGGCAAATACATAGCAATTTCTTTTAGGGGTATAATATTACTTAAACTCTATCTTTAATAAGATTAAATGTTTTAAAAGCCTTTGTGGCATAATTTCCAGCAAGGTAAAAAATGCAATCAACTTGCATCTCCTTACTTTTTTCTATTATGCCAAATGCTACACTGAAAAGATTACATTTCTGCAACCATTATTTCTATTTTTGTCAATTACCATGTAGAATAATGTTTGTTTTTACAGTATGTAGAGCAGTGGGTGTCATGATGAAAGTAGTTCTGTAGCCGAAAGAAAAATTGTGACTGAAGCTCATTTGCTACTAAGTCCCAACTCAAACTCAGAACTTAAATGTAACTGGTTTATTCATTTGAGACATATTGTTTATGTCATTTCATTTTGTTGTAGCTTAGTTCTGTGGTTTGTTGCTTTCTTAGTGAATTTAAATTAATTTTGTATTTTTGCATATTTTAGCTTGGTCATCTGTTTCATTATTTATTTATTTATTTATTTTATTTTATTTTACATTTGTTAACCAGGAGAGTCCGACTGGATACATGTCCATTTTCAGCGGAGGCCCGGGGAGAAAAGCTCCAAGTACATAACAGACATATGAACATTGTTAATGCAAAAAAAGGAAGATAGTTGAGTTCAAATACAATATAAAGATACATCACATCTTGGGAAAAAAAAACAACAGCAGCATATAAAAAAAAAACATAGGTCAGTTACAAAGGCGCCTTGTTAAAAGCGGTTAAGGATAGTGAGGTAAGAGAAGGGTAAATGATAGTGGTTAATCAGGTTTAGAACAGGGACATTGCCAGAGAGTATTGAGATGGGGTTTAAGCTTTTTTTTGAATTGTAGGAGTGAGGGTTCTGAGGTGAGCATGGTCAGTAGGGAGTTCCACATTTTACCTACAAAGTTTGAGAATAGAGAATCCCCAGCAGAATTATTGGCTTTGGTAGTTTGAGCTAAGATCTTATTGGTATATATGTATATATATATATATATATATATATATATATATATATATATATATATATATATATATTAATGACCTGTTGCTATAATGGTTAAGGTCTTCGCCTTCCATGCATAAGGTACAAGGTTCGAGCCTGTCCTCCGACCAATGCCTGTTTGGAATTTGCATCTTCTCCCTGTGTCTCCATGGGGTTCTTCCATGTCCGGAAAACATGCTGAGTTTTCCATCTCAAACTCACCAATGAATGGAGCTATGGGCAGCAGCACAGACTCTACATGGTGACCTATAGGGGGAAGAGTTGTACAGACCAACCACTTTGGGCATCTATTGTAGTGCAAAATAGGAGAACATGGATCACAGACTGCGTGCCATGGCAGGGCTAGCCACTCGAAAGTGTAAAATATGGCTCTAGGTGATTTAGTCATGTTGACTAATTTCTCCAAAAATGGGAATGGGTAGTTCCCAGTGATAAGTGGGTTGAGGACCTGGTCTACTCTAACCTACACCAGAGACCCATGCTAACGGTGGGAGGGGTATATGTGCCCCTATTGGCCAGTGTGTGCCTGCCATAAAGCAGCTACTGGTCATATCTATTTGCCCAGCCCTGGACATGAAACCAACCAACCTCCCAAACATGAACTGAGAATTGCTACACTTAATGTAAGTTCACTGACAGGACGCATCTTGGAAGTGGATGACATGATGGTACGGAGGAGGCATCCTATTTATCCAAGAGAGAAGATAGAAGGGCAATACAGCAAAGCCACTTGACTTGAGATCCAGACTCTACTACAGCAGGGGAATAGGCTAGAAATGGTGTAGGAATTGTGATGAGAGAGAGGCTGCAGTGAGGGATATCATCAGAATTAATGACAGCCCAATGGCAATCAGACTCCAGTGTAATGATAGAGATTTATTCATAATCTCAGCCTATGCCTCACAGCAGGGTTGTGATAGTGAGGACATTAACAGCAGTTGCAGGACCTATTAGATAAAGCAGGATAACATGAATTGGTGTTGACATGAATTGGAGTTGATAATGGGTGACTTAAATGCACATATTGGGACTGATAGAACAGGATATGAGGAGTGCGTGGGTCCACATGAGTGGGGCAATAAAGAAGGAGAAGCCATTCTAAACTTCTGTCTGGTAGCCAATATATGGTTCAGAAGTCACAAGATCACATACAAGAGTACCCAACATGCAACTCAGGCAGACTTCCCCCTAGTAAGGAAAAGGCACTAGGGGTAGAATCCATGATTTCAAAGTCATCCCCAGTGGAATAGTCGGTCCACAGCATAAACCACTACATAAGGAAAGCTGGTGGAATGCAAACTCCAGAAAGTCATCAAAAGAAAAAAGGAGTGCAGGAAGAAGTGGGAGACAGAAAAGACTGACCAAGCTAGGAGGAACAACTGGTTGGCTAACAAAGAAGCTAAGAAAGAAGTTGCAGTTGCAAAGAATAGGGCATCAGAGGCACTGTACCAACTTCTGGAAAGCGACTCAGCAAGAGGCACAAAGAAACTATATCAGGTTGCAATGCAAAGACAGAAAAAGTAAGAAGATAGTCAGACACCCTTCATAAGGGATGCCAGCAACAATCTGCTCACCAGTCCACAGGACATCAAAGGCAGATGGAAGGAGTATGTCCAGCAGCTTCTGAATGAAGAAAACCACACAGAAGTTGTACTGCCCCAGAAACAGCATACGATAAGTGAAGAAGAGGACGAGCCCACCATAGAAGAAGTAAGAACAGCACTAAGGAAAATGAAGTCAGGGAAAGCAGCAGGCTCAGATGAGGTTACAGCAGACATGATAAAGATGCTGGGTGAGATAGGGGAGAAATGGCTCCTGAGGGTATTCGTAGCAGTGTGGGGAGAAAGGCATATTCCAGATGACTGGAAAATAAGCATACTTGTGCCAGTGTACAAGAACAAAGGGGAAATCCACAACTGTGGGCAGTACAAAGGCATCAAATACCTATCACATTGCATGAAAGTTCTGGAGAGAGTGACTGATAAAAGGATGTGCAGAGTAGTAGAAAGTAAGATGGGAGATGAGTAGTTCGGATTCAGATCAGGATGTAGTACAATTGACCCGATGTTTGCAGTAAGACAGATACTTGAGAAGAAGTTAAAGATGAGGAGAGAGTCCAACTGGGCATTCCTAGACATGGAGAAAGCATATGACAAGGTCCCAAGAAAGCTGATCTGGGCAGTACTATGGTGATTGGAAGTCCTAGAAACATTGGTAGAATTAGTGCAGGCTATGTACAAGGAACTAATGACTCAAGTACAAACAGTGTTCGGCCTCACAGATGGACTCCCAGTGAGAGTGGGTGCACACCATGGTTCAGCTCTGTGCCCACTGCTGTTCATACTGGTAATGGACTACATTAGCAAACAGGTCGGAGGGGACAGATCAATAAAGCTGCTGTATGTAAACAATATGGTATGACAGGCAGACTCTGAGCAAGAAGTCAAGCAAAGTATAGGAGAATGGAATGAAAAACTCAAGGCACGTGGGATGAAAGTAAACACAGATAAGATCATGGTAATGGCAGCAAATTGGGGAAATCAGAAGAAGCTCAGAATAGAGATAGAAGGGAAGATAGTGGAACAGGTAAACAGCTTCAAGTATCTGGGAGAGGTGGTTAAGGAGAAGGGAAGTCTGAATGAAGAGGTCAAAGCTAGAATCAGAGGGGATGCAGCCAAATGCCATAGAGTGTCAGGTGTAGTCTATGATAGAAGAATGCAAAAAAAGCTGAAAAGTAAGGTGTACAAGACAGTGGTGCGACCAGTACTATTGTATGATACAGAAACCTGGGCAGTAAAGGCAGAATAGTTGAAGAAGCTAGAGGTGATGGAAATGAAGTGCCTGAGAAGGGTGGTAGGATGCACACAATTCCAGAAAAGGTCAAAGAGAACGAATTATGGTGGTTTGGACATAAGCAGAAAAGCAGAAGACAATCTGGTGAGGAAGATTTAGGACAGACAGGAAGAAGGTTAGAGGAAGCGAGGACATCAGCAAAGAGGTGGATGGATCATGTGAAAGAAGATCTGAGACAGTCAGACACGAGTGCTGAAGAAGGCAGGAGTGTGGCACTGAATCAAGAGAGTTGGCGACAGTTAACACGATACCCAACCCCATGTAGAAAAATGGGAAAAAGGGGGCCGATGATGATGATGTATATAATATATTTATATGGTTTTATGACATTTGATCAAACGTGTGTTTGATTGAAAGAGAAAACAGTGGCTACAAATAACTGAAAACGCATTTGATTGAAAACTCATTTGAATTTATCACAATTAACTGAAAACATTCTGCACAGGAGCTTAAACCAAAAACTGCACACTCTGGAAGCACTTCTATCACTGGAAGATGTGCAGTCACAGAAACCTGGTTCAAGGCAGCAGACAGTACCCCAGCCTTGGAAGGCTACAATGCCTTCCACACCTTCAGACAGGAAAACAAACATACAAGAGCCAAAGGAGGCAGAGTTTCTATCCATATTAGAAATAAATTCCTCTCTAGATAGACTGGACAACCCATAACGTTACTCCAAGTTCAGGTTATGGTAGGTAAGACCCCCCCCATTCAAGTCACAGCCAGTTATATAGCCCCCTCCATGGGTCATGATGCGCATGAAGCTTAGTTGACCAAACTGGAGACAATCCAGATATTACTGAACACTCTGGTTATGGGGGATTTCAATTATCCCACCATCACCTAGGAACCTACGCTAGTCCTAACTCACTAGCACAAAAGTTCATTGATGTTGCTAATTCAAATTCCCTGGAAGAATGTCAAACAAATGCACTGACGCAACTGTCAGAAACCCATTAGTTAAATCTGACCACAAATCAGTCATCTTTGAGCTGGCGTAACACCAAAACTCACAAAGGGTGAAATCAGACTAAAAAACTTCACCAAGACAAACTATACCCTCCTAGGTGAAGGTATAAATGCATTTCAAGTCCCACCCCCAGCTGGAAGTGGTAACTACACTGAAGCTTCTGTTTGATCATTTATGATTTAGTTAAATGTATACTCAATCAAATGATATGGAACAACACACAGAAGCATAAGTGCATGCACGCACATAATCACACACACACACACATATATGTGTGTATATATATATATATATATATATATATATATATATATATATATATATATATATATACATATATAAAATTAAGGGTTTTCTCAAAATTTGATTGAACTTTAGATTCAATTCAATAAAATATCAAGAGTAATTTTAGCATCTCTTAAAATGTTTCCTTTTTCTTATTTCATTTTTTAAGAGATGTTTCATGAACATGTCTTTCTGAAGAAGTCTTGTTAAGTCTCTCATAATTATAACCGCTAAAAGCTCCACAAGAGTTGTGAGTTGTTATTATTTATTTATTTTATTGAATTATTTATTTGTCACGTTTTCTCTTTCTTAGTTATATATATATATAAATATATACATATATAAAATATATATATGATATATAAATATGTGTGTGTGTGTGTGTGTGTGTGTGTGTGTCCTTTTTTAAGCTTCATTTTGCCATATTTTCCAACTTGTTTCATCAAGGAGTTCACTCATTTTAACTTCTGAATTTTATCTAGTGGTGTATTGGTCTGCCTTCCATCAGTGCACCATTTCTTTCCATTTATTTAATCATTGGTGGCAGTGTGCATGGAATAGATGTCTCCCAGAGCCATTTGAGCAAAGTGATTCCGTAAGTTTCTTGCCCTGGTTGAGACATGCTAGTGTGAAAAATATGTGTTATCAATTCTGCTATGAAACCATGTGAAGAGTTGAATCTTTCTGGTCTTTCTAGGCCTCCTGCACAGATACTGTAACAAAGACACACAGCAGCCAGCCTGAATGTGTCTGTGCCATTTACCATCATAACAGCAACTGCTATTAAGGAAAGAACCACACAACATTCCATGACAGTTAGTCTTATTGATATTACTCTTAAAATGGTACTCCTACCTTATTCATCACAACTTCCTGTTTCTCTTTGAAAATTAAAGGCAACTATTTAAGTGAAACAAAAACTTTTCTTTAAAACCAATTTAATACTACATGAGTGTACTCTAAAACAAGTCTCTCAGTAGAAGTAATAAAGCTATTAAATTTGTAGGCCTCCTTAAAGTTTGCTTTATGTTTTATATTTGCTCAAAAACAGCAGATCATTTGAGATAACAAAGCTGTGCCACCCTGCCATCTAGCTAAATAAAGTATGCTTTCACTGTATGCCATATAAAAATAATAATACTGTGAAGAGGGATTTGTTATAATTGAAACAAACTGTTATCGTTTACCTGGAATGCCAGGTGCTCCTGAGGGTCCTGGGTATCCCCGTAGTCCATCTCCTCGACAGCACTGACTGCAGTCTGTGTAATGTGGCCTTTCAACAGGTTCCTTAAAAATCAACAACATCAAAGATGAGTTATCAGTATGAAACTAGAAAACGAGTTGATCTACGTCTTAAATGGCAACTTGGAAATGCATTTCTTATACAGTGCAAATGAAAGTTAGGGTACTCACCATAATGCCAGATCTGTGAATAGAGGCCCACATGCAGGCACAAACAGTACATCTGCTAGTACTGCTTGGCACATGAAACTATTTTAGGATACCTGCTTCACATCCCCTGCATTATTTGCTGGCAGGAATCCCTCAATCAGTGTTGGTGGGACAGTAAAGACATCACCATCTGGGTGACTCCAATTCCTTGAAATTGTGTTGGCTGTGATGGGGCTCATGACCCAGTCATAAGATGTCTATGAGTAATGGCTGAATATGCTTGCAAAACTGGCTTCAGATAGACTGTAGTCTTATCATAGGAAGTGCCTGTTCTTGAAAGCTTGCTCTCAAAGTTTTATAGCTTATCTGCAGCAGTCTACAAACAAGACACTTGACAATTGTTGACATATTAAAGAATTGACACACTGTCTGACTGACTGGAGATGTGTCCTTAAGGATGAAAATCTTGTAGAACCTGCAAAGAGTCCTGAGTAAGCTGTAGAAAGATGACAAGAGTTCCCATTTTCAAGGCTTTGATGCATAAATGAGATTCCCGAGTAACCTGTAGGGAGATGAAAATAGTTCTAATCTTCAAGGCATTGATGTATAAATGAGATTCCTGAGTAAATCACAAGTTTTGTCATGTGAGTGTCATGTAGTGCCCTCCCCCTGAAGGCTAATGCATTTGAGGTGGTGGAACAAAGGACTTTCTGAAAAGGAAAAGAACGGTAACAGCTCCCTAAGATAAGTGATACCTGCAGGCCTTCAAGAGCTTTGTCCTACTTCCATGAGAACCCTTTTCCTGAAACCACTGCCATTTTAGAGACTCCTAGAGAATCACCATATGATACCTGGCATAAGATAATTGCTGTTATCAAACCACAGAGCTTTGGCATACTTACTAACAAGAGGAAGTGACATCATCAACATGAAAAGTCTATCAACAAACTGCCAAGAAACTTCTCTAGGGGCAAAATTATAGGGTCATAGGTGTTTGCTAGGCTAATGACTACAAGGGCCCTTTTAAGCCTAGCCATGCATCCCAAATCTCTGACAAGTTCTGATACCCATGATAAGTGTAAGCATGGGCCTGGAAGATGAACCACTTATAGGTTACCTGTTTGCATCAGAGACATAGGAGCCAAACCAGGGATGAATTTCTGGTTTCCCATGCAATTGTCCAAGTTGCAGTTGAATTGTATTAGGGAGGAACTCTGCTTCACATGGATGGGGAGCCTGTTCCATAGGCGAGGTAGTCTCTGCGATACATACCTGTCTCTCCAGCAGGTCCTATTTATATCACAGACAAGGTTTAAGTCTTTAAAATGGGTAATTCTGGTACTGTTTGTTTCATGGATATGCAGGAGGTCCATCAGTGTGGGGTCTGGCAATGCCCTGTATACCATGCATAGATCTCCCCTCAAAAGCCTATAGGAGACAGAGTACAGAGATAGGGCATTGAGGTGGTCTGCATAGGACATATTACTTATGCCCTGTATTCTTTTAGTGAGAAACCTCTGTGGATGTTCCAGTTGTTGGATATGCCTGGATAGATACATACTAAAGAGGGCATTGTACTCAATGATAGGTCTGATGAATGCCAAACACAGTGAAACAATGACTTCCTTGGAATTAGACACCATACATTTGTTTATAAGTTGTGCAACATAGAATGATTTCCTTGCCGCTGTAAACATGTTATGATCAAAGGCTAGATTACTATCTATGTGTGCCCCTAAGTCCCAGACTACTGGGTCAACTTTAACGGATGTGTTGTCAATATGATAGTTAACAAGGATGGATGACTTCCCAAAGGATACTATTATGCATTTCTTAAAAACACCGAAGTACTGTATCGAAAGATAAACCAGGAACGAACGACCAACTGAAATGATTGCATTTATTCTACAAATAACAAAATACATGTTGTGAGCGCTTTCATATAATAGAATATTATACTTCATCAGACAAAGATCTAACACATTCTGTTCATTTTAAACTTTCAAATAATGGTGTCATCATGATGTAATTTTCTTTGTCTTAATTAATTGCTTTCCAAGTCAAACAATACATCTTACAACACCACATTCACTAACATAAACAATTAAAAAGTGAATAATAAATAAAAAATGTTATATTCCCTATTGCCCTCAGCAGCCTACTTACTATAAACATATGTATGTTCTTATATAAAATACTTAAAATGCAAATATAAAATTTATGTACATCTATTTTATATAAATTAATTAACTTAACCATTAAATACATTATATCTAAATGTCAATACGCCATAACAAATATATATATTTCTAAAATTGTAAAAATTGTGTACATATATATGTCTATTCTATGCCACTTTTTATCTCTACCACCTCTCCTATTGATATAGCAATTTATTGTGAATAATCAACTTTAGCAGTTTTTATATTTCTATTGATCTATCTTTAATGATGGCAAATTTTATTTATTTTTAATGCTTTTAATTTCAGTAAAGGTGCTATGGAGCTATGCTCGTTAATACCTGGCCAAGTGTCTGCTTGCAACCTCACTTGCCATTCTAATTCTTTAGTTTCTAAAAGTACATTCCATGCTCTTTTGTCATCAATTATAACTTGGTCTATAATAGTGTAGGTGAATGAATGGTCTGGGTGACTATTAATATGTTTTGTTAAAGCATTATTCATATTCAGTTTTTTTTATTGCATATGTATGTATGTTCATATATGCGCTGAGAGAATTTTCTTTCAGTTTTCTCTATGTAACAGGCCAAACAGAATTTACATTTACTTAAATAGACTACAGCTTTTGATTCACAATTATATCTACCTTGTATTTGATATGTTCTATTTCTTACTAAAAACTCAGTGCCAACTTCTATTTTGTGGCACCATCTGCAAAAACCACATTTTTTCATACCTAGCATTTCTATATCCCTATACAGATCATTGTATTTTAACAAATCTTTCAAATGTCTCCCTCTTTTGTACACTATAAGTGGCTTATCTCCTACTATATTTCTTAATTCTTCTTCGTGGCTTAATACGTTCCAATTTTTCACAAAAATCCATCTCAAAACATTAGCTTCTTTACTATATGTAATTACCAACGCCTCTGAGAATTTATTATTCTTATCTTGGTTTGTACTCTGAGTTATTTGAGATGTAACATTATCTTCTCTTTCTCCTTCTATACTGCAATTTTCACTTTGCATATTAGAGTTTTTTTTATCTAAGATAGGTTTAAAATAACCTCTCTTTCTTTTATTTATTACTTCTTCTATGATGTCATTTAAAAAAATGCTAGGATATGATCTAGCAAAGAACTTAGATCTTAAATTCGAACATTCTTCCAAAAAATGTTGCTCTTTGGTAATCATACGTGCAGCTCTAACTAACAGTCCTTTTACGACGGACTTTTTTTGATGTTCAGGATGTGAGCTGCTATAATGTAATAAACTACTGGCATATGTTTCTTTCCTATGTATGCAAGCTATGTATCTATTTTCTTTGTAGTCTTTAATAAGTTTTATATCTAATGCTCCATGTAAACTTAAAAAATGTTGTAGTTTGGCCTATATATAACAAAAATTCTTCCAATATGTCTTGTGTTCCTTGCCAAATAATGCTAATGTCATCCTGAAACCTAAAGTATGATTTAATGAATCTATTAAATCTACTAATTAAAACATAATTCTTCTCCCAATAGCCCATGGGTATATTAGCATGTTATATATAGGCCAAACTACAACATTTTTTTAAGTTTACATGGAGCATTAGTAATGATTATATGGAATATCTAGATATAAAACTTATTAAAGACTACAAAGAAAATAGATACATAGCTTGCATACATAGGAAAGAAACATATTCCAGTAGTTTATTACATTATAGCAGCTCACATCCTGAACATCAAAAAAAGTCCGTCGTAAAAGGACTGTTAGTTAGAGCTGCATGTATGATTACCAAAGAGCAACATTTTTTGGAAGAATGTTCGAATTTAAGATCTAAGTTCTTTGCTAGATCATATCCTAGCATTTTTAAATGACATCATAGAAGAAGTAATAAATAAAAGAAAGAGAGGTTATTTTAAACCTATCTTAGATAAAAAAAACTCTAATATGCAAAATGAAAATTGCAGTATAGAAGGAGAAAGAGAAGATAATGTTACATCTCAAATAACTCAGAGTACAAACCAAGATAAGAATAATAAATTCTCAGAGGCGTTGGTAATTACATATAGTAAAGAAGCTAATGTTTTGAGATGGATTTTTGTGAAAAATTGGAGCGTATTAAACCAAGAAGAAGAATTAAGAAATATAGTAGCAGATAAGCCACTTATAGTGTACAAAAGAGGGAGAAATTTGAAAGATTTGTTAAAATACAATGATCTGTATAGGGATATAGAAATGCTAGGTATGAAAAAATGTGTTTTTTGTAGATGGTGCCACAAAATAGAAGTTGGCACTGAGTTTTTAGTAAGAAATAGAACGTATCAAATACAAGGTAGATATAATTGTGAATCAAAAGCTGTAGTCTGTTTAATTAACTGTAAACTCTGTTTGGGCTATTACATAGGGAAAACTGAAAGAAAATTCTCTCAGCGCAAATATGAACATGAATATGCAATAAAAAAACTGAATATGAATAATGCTTTAGCAAAACATATTAATAGTCACCCAGACCATTCATTCACCTACACTATTATAGGCCAAGTTCTAATTGATGACAAAAAAGCATGGAATGTACTTTTAGAAACTAAAGAATTAGAATGGCAAGTGAGGTTGCAAGCAGACACTTGGCCAGGTATTAACGAGCGTAGCTCCATAGCACCTTTACTGAAATTAAAAGCATTAAAAAGAAATAAAATTTGCCATTATTAAAGATAGATCAAGAGAAATATAAAAACTGTTAAAGTTGATTATTCACAATAAATTGCTGTATCAATAGGAGAGGTGGTAGAGGTAAAAAGTGGCATAGAATAGACATATATATGTGCACAGTTTTTAGAATTTTAGAAATATATATATTTTTATGACATATTGACATTTAGGTGTAATGTATTTAATGGTTAAGTTAATTTATATAAAATAACAGATGTACATAAATTTTATATTTGCATTTTAAGTATTTTATATAAGAACATACATATGTTTATAGTAAGTAGGCTGCTGAGGGCAATAGGGAATTTAACATTTTTTATTTATTATTCGCTTTTTAATTGTTTATGTTAGTGAATGTGGCGTTGTAAGATGTATTGTTTGACTTGTACAGCAATTAATTAAGACAAAGGAAATTACATTATGATGACACCATTATTTGAAAGTTTAAAATGAACAGAATGTGTTAGATCTCTGTCTGATGAAGTATAATATTCTATTATATGAAAACGCTCACAACATGTATTTTGTTATTTGTAGAATAAACGCAGTCATTTCAGTAGGTCATTCATTCCTGTTTTATCTTTCAATACAGTACTTCGGTGTTTTTAAGTTTGTCTTTTTACTTATTATTATTATGCATTTCTTGGCATTTAGTTGAAGGTAGGCAGTGTGAATGATTTTGCCCTCATCCATTGCTTTGGTGACCTTCTTAAAGAAGTCCACCAGAGTGAGTAGACATGATCTGCCCTTGACAAAACCAAACTGGGTTGGGTCCAGTGTCTGGAGGTTTACTATATCTCTATTTATCATCTCCATGATAATTCTTTCCATGGCTTTACATATATGACTAGTGAGACTTATGGATCTGTAGTTTCCAGGGTCTGAAGATGGCCCACCTTTGTGCAGAGGGATGACTATTGCCTTTCTCCATTCATGAGGCACAAAGCCTGTTTGGAGGCTGCAGTTAAATACTAATTCCAGAGGCCCTAATAGGTCATGTTTAATGCTATTTAGAAGGCATCCTGGGATACTGTCAGGACCCATTGATGCAGTGTCCTTGGTCTTAGAGAAAGCATTAAGAACCTGTTCTCTCATGATAGTAGGAGAAGTTATATTCGATGATATTTCCTGAGGGAAGGTTGAGGGGGAGAGAGTTGTAAAGTTGGAGCTGAATTTATCAGCCAGGAGGTTTGCTATATCTTCTGGCTCAGTATACGTGGCTTCATTTACAATGAGCTCTGTACACAATTGTGTATTGCCTTTGAGGTTGCAGACATAGCTAAAGAATGTTTTGTGGTTGTCCTTAGCCTGGGAGGCCAAACTTATCTCAAATTTGGCTTTGGCAGAATTTATTTGTCCTCTGAGTTGTTTAGTTTAATGAGAGTGCTTTTATCCTGCTGGGTGCTGCACCTCCTAATTTTTACCATGATTTTCTTCCTCCTGTTATACATCCAACTGATTTTGTGGGTGGGTTTGTTTTTTGAGTTAGTTGTGTACTTCCTCCTGTTGGGTACAGCTGCCTCTATGCAGCTATTAACATGATTGTCCAGGGTTTCTGTGAACAGTTCTACATAGGCAGAAGTGTACTCCGGGTTTATAGGGGCTTAAAATCTTGCCAGGTTCTCACTTAAAAGCAGGCGGTTAGCCTTAGAATAGTTCTTGAATATTCTTGGTTTAGCTGGGTGTCTAGGTTTTATTTTTATTTCAAAGGAAACCATTTTGTGGTCTGACCTTATCAGGGAAGGCATTACAGTAGGGGGTATGCAGCACTCTCCCATATTAGTGAGGACCAGATTGAGTATGGTTGTACCCCTGATTGGTGTATTGACTATCTGGTCCAGGGGGGTTGTGTTTACAAAATCCAGGAATCTCTGTGCATGTATGTGTTATGCTGTATAGGATTCCCATTTAATAGTGGGGTAATTAAAGTCACCCATGAATATGGTATTGGGTTGGATGTTTAGTGTTTCTAATAAGTTTAAATACATGGTATGTGTTTCCTGGGTCATAGAGGGGAAACCTATAGCTTGCAAGGAAGTGGTATTGGATTTTACCTATGGTGATTTGAACATGAAGCAGCTCAAGTGCATTGTCCTGTTTGACCAGCCTAGAAGTATATTTATTTTTGATGCAAATAGAGACACCTCCACCTTTAGTCCCTGCCTGTGAAGTAGCTGGTCTAAATGTGTGAAAGGCATTATAACCCTGCACTCATGGTGTGCTGTCCACAGCTTTAAACCATGTCTCAGAGACTGCACAGACATCAGCATTCTCTAGAGTAAAGAGAGCTTCCAGGGAGTGGAGTTTTTTGCTTAGTCTCCAATTTGCTATGTCAGAAGTCCTTTCAGTTTGGCATTGCCGAAAAAAGGCACTATGAAGGAAGACAATGTTTTAGCTAATATTTGAAAGCCTAGAGGGGAGAGATGCAGACCATCCCTGGCAAAGCAGCATGGTCTGTTGACCATCTCCTTCCATGCTGACAAATATTGCACCCCCTTAAAATGACACCAGAAACTAAGCCAATTATTAAAGTCAATCATCTTTTGTTTGTATTGTGGAATCATCCTTAGAGAAGGTAAAATGATGCTCAATGCTAAGCTCATACCAGCCTGAGACACATATTCCAACAGATCTATGATGTCTCTCTTCATATAGTCTAAGGAAGTATGTCTCAGGTCATTTACTCCCACATGGACTATGACTGAGTCATATTGGTAATTGTGATCCAACAACCTGAGTGCATGCATAATGTATTGAATCCTAACCCCTGATAAGCAAAGTGACATCAGTGTGTCTCACAATGGAGTCTCCAATGACTACAATGTTGGATTGTGTGGTGATTTACCTTATGGGCTTAGGGGTAGAGGCTCCATGAGATGTAGCTCTATGTGTTGATGTGGGTGTTGTTTTGAAAGAGTGCATTTGGGGCTGCTGAGGGTATTTCTTATGTGTACTTTGTCTAGGTCTTTGTGGTTTAGGAAGGTTACATGTAAGTGCCTCAGTATATGTGGGCCTACATGTCTGCTTTGAATTATGCATGATGGGTGCAGCATGTGTACTACTGACAACCTTATTGACATTAGGAATACTTTTATGTGAGAGCTTTGCCTCCAGTGATGTTGTATAAATACAGCTCTCAAATACCATATCAATTTGTTTGAGAATTAACTGGCTGTCAGTAAACATGAGGCAATTTCTACATTGCCTCGTGATGCCCGTATCCACAAAGACAGTAATGGAAACAGTAGGAAAGTTCATATCCATGGCAACAAACCTTTTTTATTGATTAGACTGTTGGAGTGAGAATACCAATCACTATCAGGAGTATCCGGTTTGCAACTATGTGGACAGTGCTTGTCACTGCAAACTAGTTGTTCTGTGTGCAACTAGATATTGGAGAAATTTCAATTGTGCTTTTACAGAAAAAATGTTACTTAAGGTGTCTGGGTCTGTACAGAGCACTACTAAACACTTGAGGGGAAACAAATACATAGACCCTGAAAATTTAAGGATGAAGTATTTAGGCAGGTATTCTGAAGTTAGAAACAAATCAAGAAGTACTTACTGAAAACAAAGAATTAGCTTGTCAAGAATGATGAAAAGAGGGAATCGCACAAATTACTACTGCCTGGCTACTACTAATGCTGGTCTCACCACAACTTCACTCTGTTGGGACACAATGTTCCATTGCTTCTTCTGTCACCAGAAGCAAAATGTTAGCACCAATCCCAAGAAGATGGTGATACACAGTCTTGTCCCAGATGATGCAAGGGTCTGTAGGCTTGTAGCCTTTTTCTGGAAGATGTCTCAAATAACAACCAGACCAGCCAAGTATGTTAACCATAGACACTCACTCTCCAACCAGAAAGAGTGAGGAATCAATGCACTCTGCTCCTACTCTCACCAGGATCAGAATATAAGCACAGATTCCAAGCTGTCACCTATAAAGCAATTATTAGGCTTTCTGGTGATCAGCAGTCTCCTGGAAATGATGTCACTGTACTCCTTCTCTCACCAGGAGAAAACAGAAGCACTAATCCCAAGATGCCCTACAAATCCCAGTATCTGGGGACAGCTTATAAAAACACTTAAAAAGGAGAAGGAGAGTCCTTTGCCAAGTGTAACATGATCCCAAGGAGTGACAGACAGAAAACAATATCTCTTTCTATTTGATAAAACTGTGTCTGGAAATATCATCTAATAACATGTTGTCAAAATATGAGAACACTTTGGTGTAATGTAACTTCAAATGACTGGGTATGATTGACATGCATTTCATGAACACTGTGTGAGCTGACATGAGGTTGAATAGTTGGGTGCAAAGTTGACTCTGAATAGTTTCTATATGAAAGTGCAGGAATCTCCATGATTGATTTACTCTACATGTAAGTGATCATCTTTAAGGTCCAGAGTATATATCCGGTCTCCTCTCAATAAATATGAGAGGAGTAGTTGAAGGATGACCATATAGAACTCTTTTGAAACATATGTTTTAAAGCCAAGGTCTACAATGGCCCTGGTGGCTCTTGCATTTGTGGGAATTAAAAAGCACCTTAGAAAATACCCAAGTCATTGTTGGTACTGTAAAACCTTCTGAATGGTTCATTTTCTTTGGGGCCTTTTATACCATTTTTGATCCAGTTTTATCTGATTTGGCAGCATATCTGGAAATGGCAATAATGAGGCTAGAGTTGTGAAAAAAAGGTTAATTGATCTGACCTATGCCTCTGAGGTGATGAAAAAAAACTAATTAGGGGTCATGAGATTAAAATCTCCCCATGACCATCTATGTCTAGACAGAATTGGCTGGAAGTCAGAACTGTTGTGAGATGCTCTGAAGGTGTTTGCAGTCATGCTGAAGCCACATATGACAATAGTGTCTAGGCTAGTGATCATGTTAAACCACACAAAGAAGGGACGTTTCATCTCAAAGAATCCTGCTGTTGAAGCTGGGGCTTACAATGGAACCAAGATCTCTGCTGACTCCTCAGCATTCTAGTAATGAAGCATTGTTAATGATGGAATTTCAGTCCTGCTGTCACAAGGGGCTCTAAGTTCATATTAATATCTTTGAGGAACTCCTCACACTCTGAACCATGCAATGGTCATTTGAAAGAAGAGTTAGTGAAGGGCTACAGTGTCCACAGTACAGATGGTTAGAGACAGCAGTGTTGGCATACAATCCTGCTGTCTTGGTAGCCCTATGTCCTGCATTATAAATGAGATCACCTACAATTATTCTTGGCCCTTGAGCATTTCATTCAAAGACCCTTCAGCCACTTTGTACACAAAACATTGCATTTTATGCAGAAGGTCCCTCTGAAAATAAAGCATATGCACTAAATAGCTAATTTCCCTCAATGAATATGGTGGAGGATGTGACCAACATTTTTTCTACCACTCCATAGCACTAGTAGCACTCCTTATCAGTAATAGATGAACAACTGGATCCTGAGAAAAATTCCCCTTGAAGGCTACCATTGAAATAGCACTATCAGACTTAGGTGTATTTGTTCACAAAGAATACTCCTTGGGTGGATGTAATATTTAGTCGGGGGTCCTTGGAACCAAAGCTGAAGTTTCACAAATTTCTTACATGGCAGTTGTGACATCTTTAGTTATATCCACTCCTGTAGAGATGACATGTGGTGGCTATCCACCATAAATATGAAAGTCAATATGGCGACTCCTGACATTGTGAAAAATAAACTGCATTTCTAACAAAAGCAAACCAACAAACACAAAGGAATTTCAAAACTTGCTGCAACATCTTTCAAGCATTTAAAACATTCTGGTATGGTTTTCTTCACTCATATCCCTGCCACTTAAATATACTAACTGAGATTGCTGTACCTCAGACTAAATGGAATACTCCAAGGCAACCTAGGATCTGTTCTGCTATGAATTGATGATGATTGTATACCAACATAAACTGGACTAATTTCATGCAATCATAATTTTCATGTAAGGAGCCAGGTAGAGTGGAACAAATAAGAAGGTAAGCTCATAGTTTCATAGATTAGTAGTAGGCTAACTGCCCTTGTGGACCATTTTAAGCCTAGCTAATTAGCCCACATGAGAATCAAACCATGCACCTTGCATCTGTAAGGTAAACACCTTAACCATTATGCCAACCTCCCACCCTGGTGCAAGTGAGTGGAATATAACAGAATTTAGAGGTACCTACTAAGAACGTTTCTGCAACTGTATACTATTTATTTTGTCTGTATTTAGCAGGAGACCTGTAAACGCATGATTGATTCCACCATTTATGGAACATTCTAGATTGCTAAAGGATGTAATCTGGTGTATTGTTATTGATGTGTAGATGGCTCAGGAAAGATAAAATGTGTACCTTGGGACATAGGTTTTTCTCTGAATGTATGAACAAAGGGGGACATATAAGTTCATACTGGCTGATGCTGACCAAGATACAGGGGCACTTCGTAGACCAAGATAAAAGGATGTTTATGTAGAATAAGATGCGCTTGTCTGTACTCTTTTCTGATGACTGTTAGACTGATTTTCATCTATGCACCTGTGAATGCCCAGGTATGATAGGCTGAAACCACCTGAACTGCTTCTGCTTATCCTTCATGCCTCCCTCATTCCTATGGAGACAATTAATAAGTAATGGTCTGAAAGCACACACCTAGGATGATACAAGCAGCACATGGGACCAAGAATTGTCTGGTAGTTCAGTGGGTTTCAGCAAAGGGTCACAAGTCCTGTAGGTTAAGGACTGATCTTATTACTTATACAAGTGTAGGAGAACCCAAGATTGACTTAAGTAACTGAATGCAGGTGTAAGAATATCAAAATGTAGAGGATTATGATTGAGATCATAATAAGCTTGTTATGTGTTTGATACATGGATGTCAAGAAATTTACCTTGAGAGTAAAGCTTTGGAGGTGAATCTTGCCATCTATATCAAGAATACATAACTAGTTTATTATGATCAGTCAGTCCTGATCATAATCCTTTTTAGTACATGGAGCTTCAGCTGCTCTGATGTATAGAAAGAGTTAAAGAAAGAAAAAGTGTCAAAGCATGAGGTATTTTATGGTTTGAAAGTAGTGAAATACTTAGTGCTGCTACACAGACTGTCAGCAGATGTTAAGTGCATCTCTGAAAAGCTTTACAAGCTGTTAAATGCTTCAGTCTAAGTGTGTGCGTGTGTGTGTGTGTGTGTGTGTGTGTGTGTGTGTGTGTGTGTGTGTGTGTGTGTGTGTGTGTGTGTTAAACAGCAAGAAGTGTTTTACAACTTTAAATGCTGTTTTATCTTCTCATCATGTTTTGTGCTGGCTACTGTTTATGATGTACCCCACTACTAGAACATATGAATGAAGATTGTTGTGCTTAACACTATTTGTTATTCACCAGTTTGATGTCAGAAAGATGCATACAAGCTTGTCTTTTCTCTGATTTTGGAGCACAATGCCCTCAATGTACTACATTATTGCTTAAATTAGTCAGGCAATTGTTCTGCATGCCCTGGAATAACATCTGGTGAGAAGGTGTTTGCTTATACAGGTTACGTTGCTTATACTTATTGTACTTTTCTGCAGGGATAGCACCCAGATCTGGCAGGAAGGGATATTATGAGGGCAGTCAGAGTTTGGGCCAGACAGAGGGAGTCATTTGGGGTGGAATGAAGGATTTAAATCATACAGCAAACTTTGGGAAGAATTAAGGAACACATGGAAATTTGTTTTTGTAAGTACCTGAAAATTTGGAACTTATTCTGACAAAGGGCTGGAGCAACATTATTTTACTATATCTATCCCCTGAAACACATGACAATTTACGAACTTCATATCATGTTAACATATATCAGCAAAATGCATTTTCTGATAATTCCATTTGCAAAAGAGAGTTCAGGTGGGGGTCAAAAAGTGTGCCTACCTCTCTTACAAGTAGATTTAACTGAAAATGCACTCTGCAAAAGTAACAAATAGGGTGTATATATATATATATATATATATATATATATATATATATATATATATATATATATATATATGAGTGCTTCATTTTAAAAGTCATGAAACTGGAATAACAATACTATTCTCAGAACAGCTTAAGTATGGGAGTTAGGTATTGCAAGATATGCTACTGGAGCTGATGTAATTAGCATATGCTACTTAAGTTGCTAAGGTAGTGTGAGGACAGGACACTGAAGGGTTTGTTATCTAGAACACAAAGGTTTTGCCCCCTCTTTAACACTATTTTTGGAAATTGATAAAAAATAATGGTAGAAGCTTTTGGGAAAATATATTTATTGTACAGCAGAAAACATTTCTTTGAGTTATATTACAATAATACTTTCCACTTCCAATAGAGTAACTGCTGTTTCCTTCAGTGTCTCCTACCAACTGGTTTTGTAAAAAGGAAGCAACTAAAAGCTAGATCTATATCTACTGGTCAGGTAGGGGATGTCTGACTAAAGAAAGGAGATTGATGTACTGCAGGAAATGCAGGGACAAGACTTCTCAGTTTCCAGAGAGCTGCTACTTTGTACTATTTATTTTCCAAAGAACACATTGGGGTTCTTATTAGCCACTAGTCAGAAGTGATTCACATTCTTCTGGAAGTAAGATGTTCTGAGTGTGCTTTCATGGAGGCAGAAAACTACTTGAAATTTAAGCAGAGCTACTGATGAGCCACACAACGCCTTAAAGTGATAAGGTCCCAATGTGCTACATGAAGCATCGGAACATGCATTGCTTGTTTAGGATTTGCTCAGTATGTTTTACAGCTATTATTAGTTATATAATATATATATATATATATATATATATATATATATATATGGATCCCTATCACATGGTCGACAGGCCATATGATCGACACTCATTCACTCATTTGGTCGACAGTTCATTTGGTCGACAAGCAGTTTCAACTCCAGGGTCGCACAACATTGGAGAGGGGGGCAAATCTGCCTGTCGACCAAATGAATTGTCGACCAAATGTATATATATATATATATATATATATATATATATATATATATATATATATATATATATATATATATATAGATAGATATATTAATCAGTTATGTACTTCAGGAGCTACCTACCTAGGGTGGGCAGAGGTTAGAATATCTAAACCTCATGTTTAATTTTGTATGAAGAATTTTGAAGTGAATTGCATAATTGTCACCTGTGTTTGACAGAGATACTAATGTTACCATAATAAAGTCTGACCTGAGCTTTGACTGTTTGACAGTTATATGCTTTGTTTGATTCTGACATGTGAGTGCCATGGTAGCTGTGCATATAAATCCATGCTAGCTCATGCATTTATTTTCATATACACAAGGATATTGCTTCTATTTGGAAGCAGGGATTTTAACATGATGGTCTGACTGAAGCCATGATTTATTTCTTATCCAGTGGTTTGTAGAGCATTTTCCTTCTCCTCTTCTCATGAGCATTAAAACTAAACTGGTGAAGAATAGGTTCATACATACTACAAAAAATGTAACCACATTATTTGACTCAAACTTGTACTGCCTCCTGCCTCAGCCCCATCTGCACCTCACTCCAGGACATCCTTTACATAGTTCATCCCCTGAGCTTGTTAATTAATTGAATGATTATTGTGCACCATCCTGAACCATTTAATGTCTACACCAAACGCCCATGATGATGTAGCCTGTCATATAAAATATAATGCTCAAACCAAAGGTTTGACAAGTTTCATAGAGCTTGTGGAGTGGATGGGATCAGAAAAATATGATCAAGGTTGTTGTTGTTGTGTCTTTCGGCTTTTCCCGGTTAGGGGTCGCCACAGCGCAACTCCGGTCCGCTAATGATTGGCAGTAGATTTTTACGTGCCGAGTTGCCAGCTCTGACGCACAACATTCAACGAAGGTATGCCCATTCATGCATGTCTCCACAGAGAAAATGCTCTAGCTGAGAATTGATCAGGACAACATCTTACTGTGAGGCGACAACGCTACCGCAGCACCACCACCGCAGTTTTAAGTATAGTTCAACAAATCAAGATTGACCTAAGTTAGATAAATAAACTGTTTTATCAACAACAGTCCTTTCACTCTGATTACTGACATACTGAAAAAGAATTAGTGCACTAAAATATGTATGTTACAGAAATTCATTTTGGTACCATGTTTATTAGTTGAACAATGTTGCAACCCCAAAACCCCATGTAAAAATATTTCAGAAAAGATATTGACTGACTGCTATTTACCTAGTACATACACCTTAGTATGGGCTTTCTTTCCCTCTCTCTCTCTGTTGGAAATGGGTACCATCTTCAGAGGCATTTCCCAAAGATAAATTCAGTCCTCTTATCCTTGTTCTGAACAGCCTTACTTGTGACTTAGATGAAACCTACCATAACTATGTATGGAAATGATTTTAACTTCCAATAAAACCACTGTTTGCCTTCAGAAATAATTACAAATGGTCTTTGGTACTCTAAATCCAGTCTGATGGAACTGTTACATGTTTGGAAGAAAAACTGCATGAATACCACCTTATAAGGGTCTAAACATGAGAGCTGTGACATGATGAAAACATCCTGGAGGGACAGATATGTGTCTCAAAAACAACCCCCTCTCTGGGACAAGCTTCCTATTCACATAAAGCATGCAGTTTGGATCAATGTATGGGGAATCATAAATTCACTCCTGGGGTAGCACCCAAGTCCCTTATGGACAGGGGTTGTCTGTAAAATACTCAAAGGCATATGCACAAACCTAGGCCATCCTCTATCCCTTAGGGATCAAAAAACTGGTAAAATTCAGGTAAAGATGGCTAGGCTTGAAAGGGGTCTTGATCCCTTAGCACAGTAATCTCCTATGAACCAATGAAAATATCTAGACAAAGCCAAAAATTATAGGGGACAAGGGCCCAAAATCAGGGACAGATTTTACATTTAATTATAAACCTAGAAAGTTACTAGAAATACAGGATTTGCACTGTTATGCATTTTCTGACAGAAACCCAAATATCTGTGTTTATTTAATGACTTCAGTCCTCAAAGGTTTGTCAGAAAACAAAATTTTTATGAGAAACAGCCCAAAAATATAATGCAAAAATCTGTACATTTTATGAAAATCTGGACAGTTGAGAGGTATGCTTGGCATGTGTTATTACTTAAATATCTGCATATATAAACTCAGATTGGAGTTTAGTTTCAGAGACAGCTACCTTTACTTTAAGATGAATAAACATTATCTGTGACCACTTACTGTTTCAGACGAGAGGTGTTGTGGAAATAACACCCACTCGGGGATGTTCTGAGGCCTGACTCCACAATAACACACACCCTGGGGGCATTATTGCACTTAGAGACTGGGCTGTCTATAAAATTGTTGCATTTTACTTATTGATTGATTGCTTTATTTATTTATTTTTATTATTATATTATTTTATTTTGCATATTTTGATGTAAAACAGTTCCTCCATCTAAGCTTTCAAACATGCTGTAGTATATGTTAATGATGTTGGAGGAAGCATTTTATATCCAAAATATAGCACTTTAAAAAATATTCAAATATTTATTTTATTTTTTGGCCTTTTACTCCTAAAATGTTTGGTTTGTTGCCAGTCATTGGAGACAGAAGTTACTAAGTAATGACATACATTTGAGTTTCAGACTTTTCTTTCCTTCAGAAAATTTATGCTAACACAAATCCCTTTATTTAAGCAAGTTTATAATTTTATAAGAGCAATATTTAAAATCTGTTCCAATTTTTGAGCCTTTGTTCCCATTTTATTTTAGGCTTTATCCAGATTTCTTCAGTTGATACGTCCAGATATGCAAACCTTTTTACTGCTGCAGTGGTCAGTCTCATTCACTTTCTCTCTCTCTCACCCCTCCTTTCAGAAAATGCATGCTAACACAAAATATTCCTATTTTGAGCCTTTGTCCCCTGTTTATTTTAGGCTTATTCAGATACCTTGACCTAAGACCATACCTCTCAACTGTACAGGTTTTTGCAGAATGATTTTTGCCTTATATCTTTGGTCTGTTCCTCATAAAAATGTGTTTTTGATAAATCATGTCTATATTAGATAACCAAATGTTATCTTTAGCAAACTCTCACATGAGCGAAAATGCCGGTAATCGAACTTGGTATTGTGGGGGACTGCGCCCCCCACATCCCCTGCTAACTATATATTTCAACTCCAAGATCGCACTACAGTGAGGAAAGGGCAAATGTCCCACTCCTCACTGTACCATGACCCTGCAAACATCTTTTCAATTCCCAGCATTTTTGCTCATGTGAGCGTTCGCTAAAGATAACATTCGGTTATCTAATATAGACCTGATAAATCACTGGGATGATCTAAAGACTAAAGTCGCTAAATAATGATGTGTTTGAGTTTCATACTTTATGTCCTTTAGAAAATGCATGCTAACAAAGATCCTGCTATTCTAGCAACTTTCTAAGTTTATAAGAGCAATATTTAAAATGAGTCCTTACATCTGTTCATTTGTCCCCCCATTATGTCAGGTTTTGTACAGATTTCTTGTGGTAAGGGGCTGATGTTTAAGAGGTCAAGAGGTATGCAAACCTCTTATCTGCCAGGGGATTGCTCCATCGCTCTCACTATTCTCTGTTTCCCTCTCTGTATCTCTCTCACACACACACACACACACACACACACACACACACACACACACACACACACACACACACACTCAGTCTCTTCTGCTTTCATGCATGCATTCACTCACACATGCAGACAGAAACATAAACACGCATACATAAACATACACTTTTTTTCTGTTTTGCTCGATTAATCGCCCTCGCTTACTTTCATACATGCATACAGTCTCTTTCTATCACACACAGACACACACACACACACACACACACACACACACACACACACACACACACACACACACACACACACACACACACACTTTATTTTAAATTTTTTTCTTTCTTACTTTACACTTGCTAAACAGCAAAAGCACTGCTTAGCGAGTATAAAATAATGGTGGCCATTAGCTTTTTTTCAGTCCGAGCTCCACAGCAGCTTAATATGCTGCCGTGAAATGGAGGACTCGTTTTTCAGCAGGCATTACCTGTAGATTAACACCCTGCTGGAGAACATTTGTTCTCCAATCGCGGTGCAATTTACAGTTCGCCCATTTTCTAACAATAAGCACCTCCATGTCATGCTTGGATTTGATACACTGTGGCAGGCTGACGATAGTAATCACTGTGTTCTGCCTGAATGTCCTGCGCTTGGATAGGTTGACAGTAATTATGTCTACACTTTACTTGGATGTGTTACAATTTGACAGGCTAACAACAGCTAATAACAGTAGCAAGACAGAAGCTGAAAGACAAAAGATCAAGGAGGTCTTGCTGTCCCAAGGAACTAACTCAAGAGCTGTAGAAATAAATTCTGGAAGTCTCTTTCTGAATTTATTAAAAACTTCTGTTTAATCTTCTTTATTAAAAACTACCTATGTTTTAATAGCAGATGTCTCATGTCAGTGTAAATATCATACCATATAAACTTTCTGCCACCCTACAATAGACTCTATAATGCTTGTATATTCTATTTTTTGTGCAGTGCTGTTCTTTCTTCAGTGAATGACATCTGTTTGCTTTTGTATGATTTATTATGTTTCACTTCTTATTGCCTTGCTCCAGTTTTGTCCCTAGCAACATTTGTAGCAGTGTCAGACTAGAATTCATGCCTAAGGTATGAAATATATTTTTAAGAACCATGTCATAAAATCTTCTTGTTTCTTTCCTCATAACATTGTCCTTATTACAGATCTTATGCCAGGTACAGAGCAGATCTCCATACTGTTGTCTATGCCATGGTCTCCTCTCACAATGACTACTGTAATGCCCTATATCTAAAGCTTGTTGTGGCTTGAATATTTGGAACGGTACCTCAGTGCCATTATATTGTGCTCATTCTGAGTAGTCTCCACTGTAGCCAATTAGTTCTCAAATCAACTATAGCATTTTTGTAATAGTTTGTCTTGAACCCCCCCCCCCCCCCATTCTTGAGAGATACCAGCATGGCATCAGCCATCCTTTCTTCTCCATTCATCCACCATGGGATTGTTGGTAATTTCAAAGGAATGCTTGGAATAGTCTGATATCTACTTTTTTCATTATTAAGGACAGAGCCTTTAAAATATGCTGGCAGAATTACTGGCAGAGTCCTCAATCCTGAGCAGTTACACATGGTCCATTCATTTCTGCCTTTTTGAGTTGCCCTACAATGCTTTACCACTTTGGTAAGCTGATAAATTTCTCCCATAATGCTCAAGCACTTTAATAGAATTGTATGCATGGACTGGATCCCCGTCTTGCTATTTTAATGACATTTACTACCTTAATTTATATATCATTATTATTTTATGCAATATGCCTAGGTTATAGACACTATAATAATTCTGAACTTGAACTTAAAAATAAGAAAGGAATGAGATGGAGAGAAGAAAAGAAAGAATGAAAAAGAAAAAAAAAAGATAAAAGAAAACATCTAAGTATGTTATTGTGATTGCATGTAGGCTTGAGTGGATTTGCATATATAAGATTGTATGCACATTTAGATTTAATGATCAGGTAAAAGTCAGGTAACTAAAAAGATCAGTGGCCTCAAAAATCTTAGTTATCAGGAGAGACTGGCAGCCCTTTCTCTATAGTCAGTCTCTTACAGACTCTTCCATGGAGATCTATTTCTAGCTTTTCATGCCATGAAAAATCCAACCCTATTTGACCTCTTATTCATTCACAGAACTAATAGTACATCAAACACTCAATTAAAGGAACTAAAACTTTATTAGCAGATAAACAAGACACGTTGAAAACATGCTGACACAATAGATTCCTATCCCAGCATATCCCTCACCTCTGGAATAAACTTTCACTACATGACAAGTAGAGTAGAACACCTGCCAGCTTCAAAGTGAACCTAGACAACTGGATGGGCAGCATCAGATTCTCTCTTTCTTATCTTGTCTTGCCTTCCTTGAGGCTAGAGAGCAATTTTGAATAGGTTATTTTGGCTAGGCTTCAAATGGTCTGCAGACCGATTGCCTAATACTTACCTGTGAATCTATGAAGTTGTAATTAACTGTAGCAGACTGTAACTGTAATAGTGGACAGTGAAATATGATAATCACACAGAGGCCTTAATCGGAGTTGTCTTGATTAATACATTTGCAGTTGTTCAGTAAATGCCAGCAAAGTGCACTGTCAGTATCAAATATGGTGAACATCCTTCTATTCAAGTAAAAAGTGAGAAAAATAAGCTATATTTAAGTTCTTAAATGTTCAGTTTCACAATCTCTCATTTGATCCTATGCACTATGCTCAACTGTAAATGAGCAAACAGATAAACAAAATTATTCTCTAGGTATGAGCATATGACCAGGATCATTCATGCTCCAAAACCTGTTTTATCATTTCACTCAAGAATCAGTGAGCTCAAGGCAGATAAACATTCTAGATAAAGCACCAGACTGTCATGGATGGACACGGGCAGTTATCCACAAGCACCCATGGGCAATATAATTGCAAATTTACCTACTGCATGTCTTTGGGATGTGAGAGGAAACTGGGGCATGAAGCAAAAATCCATGATAAACCAAGAAAGACATTTGCACCCTACATCCCAGTGAAGAACCAAACTGAAGACATGAAATCAAAATTTCTTTCTAAAACAGTTCATGCCTTATACCTTAGATATGGTACAGCTGGTTTATATGCTGTTATATAATAAAGGGTAATCAACATTTATTTTATTTATTTATTTTACATTTGTTGACTGGGCTAGTCTGGCTGGATACATGTCCATTTTCAAAGGGTTCAAAAAATGTGAATGCTGATTGGACAGTCCAGAGTGCCCATTATAAAACAAATGTATCTGAACAGAAAAAAGTCTGGCCACCGGACTCCTTAATTATTCCACTTTCTATTCAAATATATTCTTTTAGCTGTGTATGAAAACATTTTATGTAAAACAGGGTAAACATATAAGGAATATCAACAATAGTCTACAAATGTTTTGACAGTTGAGGAATATGATTACTAGCCAGTAACCATACCTCTCAACTGCCAGACTTTTGCAGACCCTCCCTCATTTTCCTTATATATTTATCACATCCCACATAAACATTTTTATTACCTGATATATCGCTGAAGAGTTTTATCAATCAGCAATGCCAGACATTAGATGACACTTATGTTACAAATGAGCCATTCTGCCTTTTGTCCCCCTTATCATTTTTCATTAAGGAGAGAGACAATCTTCTTCTTGCTCTGCACTGATGTACTGTGCAAGTGTACAGACATACATGCGGTGTGCCTCTCCAGTACAACAGGGAGCAGCATAAGAGGACGAATAACACTAAAGTGTCATTATATAATGAAATTATTTAAGAAAGGTAAGTAATTTTTTTCTCAAATAATGTCATTGTTTAATAACAATAATCCATGACTGGATTTGGGTATCACAGGATTTACCAACTGCTGGATTTACTTAAGCACTCAGGCTTAGCACTCATGATGAAACCACACCAACTGTGGGTAAATCCTGTGATACCCACACCCAGTCATGGATTATTGCTTAATAACATTATGACTGTACAAGAGCATGTAATTTCTTCTTTACTTTGTTACTGTACATTCTGATATCTATATCTGACTAAGATAATTTCAGACGGCAACTGCTAATTAGTGTTAAAATTCTTGCAAACGTAACTTGGCAGATAAATTCATTTTTCTACTAATTCCTATTACAATCATACAACATTTTCTAACTTATGCAGTGGTCATCTTATTGTCATATCGAAAAAGCAAGGAATCATGTTGTGAAAACACTACACTACATGCAACCACTGTTCACCCTCAATCCATGAATGAAAGACTGCTATTATGCTGCTAGCTGTAATACTTTGGTCAGACTAAAGAAAATGTTAGGTTCCAGGAGCTTGTTTGTAAAATGTAGGACAAATGAAGAACTGACATCTCTGCAGCAGACAACTCTGAAAAGTCACAAAGTACAGTTGGGGGCAAAGAAGCTGCAAAGGCAAAAGCATCATGTAATAGCATTTTAGAATATATCATGCAGTCCATTAAGCACAGCAACTGGAGTGGTAACTGTTTAACAGAAATATATACTTTTTCACCCATACTGCTGGGAGACTTCTGACCAAGCAAAGAAGAGTGCTGCAGAATATATAATGCAGCACGAAAGTAACAATAACCAGAATATAAGGTATTTACTGGTTAGGTCTCAATACTTCACACTAAATGTTTAATCACAGACACATACTGAAGGATGGTGCATTAATGTCTTGTACTGCTCATGACCTCCACAAGCCAAACATTTACAGTTACAGACTTTGATTCTACTACATCTATCAGAAAGTCAACTTCTGTATCTGTCAGGACAGGTTGTCTTCCCAAAGTGTATGTACTCCACATACACACAAACACACACACACACACACACACACACACACACACACACACACACACACACACACACACACACACACACACACAAACATAAACATATACACAAGTGCACACATGTGCATGCACATACACACTTATACACACACACACACACACACACACACACACACACACACATATACATGCATATGCATGCACATAAATATGCTCACATGCACATAAACACGCACGTACACATGCACACAAGTGGACACACACTTGCATGCATGACACACACACACACACGCACACACACACACACGCACACACATACACACACGCACACACATACACACACACAGTCTGCTGTATACACTAAGCTTATCAGGTTGTCTATATACATATATCTCCAGTAGTACCAGTAGTGAAATAAAGTGCACCCTTCAGTTCTCCAACATAGAAGTGTGGATGGTACCATCACCAAAAACTATTTGATTGAACTAGTCCCCTTTGTAAAGTTATCTAGTACAGCAGTCCTGATGTGGTCACCTCTTATCCCACTCCTTCCTTTTTTTGCTGTTTATGACGATGACCTGAATTTAAATCTTCTCAGCTGGAATTTACAGCACCCGGGATGTCACATATATATATATATATATATATATATATATATATATATATATATATATATATATATATATATATATCCCTAATTGTGAGAGACATTCCTGATTCTTATGACATACTTCAGCTTTCCCCTAAATGGTCTACTTCTGAAATTTCTTAATCAGAGAAACAAATCAAAGAATAACTTGCAAAAACAGTTGCACAATGTAATTCAACACAAGCTGTTGTGTGCCCATCAAGCTATTTAATCCTCACAGGTTCAAAACTGGTGATCATTTCCCAAACATTTCTTCCCTGACTAATGTTAAAAAAATGCTTCGTCCTCACTTCATAATTTTTAAGAAAGCTTGAAACTGTTTTTTCTTTCTCTAGAGATGTAGCCAGGCAAACTCTTTGTACTCTAAAGAGTACATTTTTCTGAACATATTAAAAACATTGGGGCTTTATCAAGCCATATCATGTCTGTAACCATCTGGATTAATGTCTCAAAAACATGTATATAGCTTGCTTACGGACAGGATTAAAAATCTGAAAACAATACCTCTAATAGTTTTTGACTGAGCAGTTAAAAATGTTACACACATTAAGTTGGGGGGGGGGGGGTAACAGCTCGAGTGATATGACCATTTTAAATGCCAGGTACACTTGGAGGTAGCGATAAGCATCCATGAGTACAAAATGGAATTCACTGGCTACACCCCTTATACAAAGTTGAGCTGTCCAGTAATTTAAGTACATGCACTGAAAACAATGTCTATACTTGTAAAACAATGTACTCTGCTTTTCAAAACAGGTTTGCTAAGTGCACACTGTAGTCTAGGGTTCTAATTAATAAAACAGATGATTGGCTTGAATCCTACAGTTCCTTCTTGGAGAGTGAGTGACTATGGGTAAATGAAGTGATAACTGCATTGCCAGGTCATGCATAATAGCAGCAATAACCTACGAACATTTCTATAGATGGCAGTATTTTTTACTTTCCAAATATTGAAAGGCCTCAGATGTTTTCATATATAGCATCAATTACTGGATTTTATTTAAGCCCTGTAAACTTGAGTCAAGGAAATTCTGTTTCATCTCAATTGATAGTGGATTTACTGCTAAATCAGTTAGTTCTAGCTCCTAGCACTCGACTAAGCTTATAGGCAGATGAGAACTCATTGTACCTAAGCACTGACAGAGTTAATGGTTGTGGAATGCACATCTTACACAGACCACATCACTAACAGCAAAAACACAGAAAATGGTATGCAATGCAACGTATTAGTGAAATCTCAGTTAAACATTTCATATATATGGCATGTCATGTAAAATGTGGCCTATATTAAGCTGTTCTTTAACTCTTATTATTTCCATATAAAATGAGTTCCAAGTACCTGGACTCTACCATTTAAGGAGGTGTGCTCTAAATCATCTACCTCAGGCCACAGGCCTACTGCCTTTGTGGAAGTGCTGTTGGAATCAGTCCCATTTAAAGAGTTACTTGGCTGTCTCTTTGTCTCCCTGTTTGAAGGTTTGAAAGTCTGCTGGTGGCTTTGAACTACTCTGGCCACAGCTCTACCATATCTTCTGCTCACCTCCATTTCATCTTCTTGGCACATGTCGAGCGGAAGTAGAAATAGCAGCACTAGGTAACATTTGGTGAATGCTACCAATGGCATACTGTTCAGTGAAGAAAGAAATGAACTCCAACTGCTTGAAGTCTGGACAAAAATTGTGGCTGTATGCTTTCAGTCAATATACTACTCTCTTGCTGAAGCATGCTGTGATGCAGGAGATTTTTATACTATCTAAATGAGCAATGCAGTAATCATGCAGTTGAGTGACGAGAAAGCTGTTGGCCAATGTCTGCTTCTCCCATTTCAGCCAAAACAAGTGCATTTATGATTTAGTGAACAGAAGGGTTAAAAACAATTAGCTGTGCTTCAGTAAAAGCCTAATCAATTTCAACGGTCTGCAAAACATCCGCCTTTCCCAAGATTTTAGATTGTCTAGTCAGAGAAAGATTAATGAACACAACACCTTTTTCAGAATGTTTTTATTTAAGTGTGAACAACTTCCTGGAAACTAAGAACATGGAACTAATGAAGTATTTTCACCAATTAGACACGCAAACCTTACAAATTCTCAGAGTATAGTGTGGTAAGTAGTTCTTGCGTTGAATAAGAAATGCAATTGTTCATAAACTGTGAAAATCAAGTATTATATCAACAGCTTTTAAATAAACCCTGATTCTGTGATCTGAATGGTGTCAAGATTAAGTATTTTTTTACTATAACAAAACAGTGGCTAATGGCTTATTTAATTACTTAATAAATAGCAATAATATATCACATTAATATTTTTCTTTCTAAAGCTCACACAGAAAAATCATTTGGACAGTTTAACAGATAGGTAGAGAGAGAGATAGCTAGATAGATAGATAGATAGATAGATAGATAGATAGATAGATAGATAGATATAAACTTGCACATGAGACAGAACTGTGTGTGACAAAAATATTTTCAAAAAAAAAATACCAAACAAGCAGACTTAAAATAAATTTGAAGGATCACGTTTCTTGTGTATACACTTTTCTGTGCCATGCCTAAAAAAGTTAGAGCAACAAAAATGTATATATCTTATATGCTTAAATCACACATTTACAAGTTATAACATTTCAAACAGGAACTTATTCTCTTCTAGAATATCTAGTGCCATCACATTTGTTAATGCTATCTCTAATACACCTTGACATCTCTCAACTGCTATGACTTTGTACTAGTACAATGTCTTTCTCCTTTTTACATTTACTCTGGCCTCATGTAGACATAACATTTCTTAATGAAAACAAATGTTTGCATACCCATACTCAGTAGTAAAGTAAGTAAAGTTATAAGTATCTATAAGCACATAATCTATTATAACATGGATTACATTTATGTATGTATTCCTTACTAAAGACTAAAAGAGTTTTACATATATATTACTGTGTACATTATAAAAGTGGTCCCCTGTGTGGCCCTTAGGTATGATTTGTGGACTTCAACATAATTTTCAGTTATTATGAACTGTAACACATACCATGCAGTTCTTAATATGTAGCTGATTTATTACATGTTGACCAATGTTTCTGGTGTTCTTATGCTTAATATGTAGCTTATTTATTACATGTTGAGGAATGTTTCTGGTGCCCTTATGTTTAATATTATTACATGTTGAGGAATGTTTCTGGTTTACTTAGACATATACTGCCACTTCCCATTCTGGCCAAAGCATTTTCTTCAGTCCAGTGTGAACTGCTATCAATCCATGCTGTCATTCCAGTACTACCTAGTATTTTATGACATAAACTCTGTAGAACTGTCTGCGTATAGCAGCAAACCTTACCATTCCACAAACCTAGACTATCCACCCAGCATAATCATTAAAGCATCCATTAAGATTTAGTGTGTCTTAACCACTGAACATGTGAAGGTTACAATGGCAGGTCATCAGTCCATTAGGTTTGCCTCATACTGTATAGCACCCTATGCAACTATAGCACTGCTTGCACAGTCGTAGTTTTGCATCTGCCTCAGGCACTTTCGAACCTTTCAGTAGACACATACTTCATCATCCTCTAAATGTGATATATCTTGCCAAATGTCGATTCTGTACTTTGTTTTATGTGGGTAAAATGAACAGAAGATTAAAAGACTGCATACTGCAGCACCTAAGTGACATTAGACTTAGCAAAAATACCAGTGTCCTATATTAGCACAAGTCAAATAAACCTGAACATAATTTTACTTTTATGGTACTACAGTTATGTGAACCAGATAAAAGAGGGGGTGATATACACAATCAAACAGAAGTGGCTGAAGCCTGTTGCATAGCAGATTTACAAGCTGATAAATCCCCAGGGTTGAATAGATATCTTCCCCTAAAACCCATTTTGAGAGAACGCAAGCTCAGGCACTGAAATTGTTAACTTGCTATAAGCAAAGAGGAAAGAGGTGTGGTGCAGCTTTGAGTCTGTGATTGGTCAAGTGTTACTTAAAACAGTTAAACACACTCTGTTCTTTGATCTGATGAAGGAATTGTCTGATACCAATTATCTTTTATGCCTTACAATTAAATTTATGGTTTTAGCTGTCTTGGTCCTGGTTGTTTTTTTTGCTGCTTACATTTAAGACATGGTTTAAAGCTACAAAAACACCCAGCAGTGTAGGGCTACAATGCTGTCTACACATTTAGACCAACTACTGCATATGCAGAGAGTAATGGTGGAGGTATCTCGACTTATATCACAAAGAATCATACCTCAAAGTTGGTCAAACAAGATGATGCAATTGAGATTCTCCCTGTACAAATCACCATAGGCAAAGTTCCATACCATATCCTTGTAAGCTACAGGTCCCCCTCTATGACCCATGAAACCTATAACACATATTTAAACTTATTGGACTCACCCAGCATTCAAGCCAATATTCATGGGTGACTTTAACTACCCTATTATGAAATGGGAATCATACATGACTCCAAACGTGCAGGCAGAGAAATTCCTGGACTTTGTCACCACAAACACTCTGGACCAGAGAGGTCATATGTCTACTAGGAGTGAGAACATATTGGATTTGATCCTAACTATTAAGGGAGGATGCTGCACCCCCTCCTCTACTGTAATGTCCTCTCTGGTGATATTGGACCACAAAGCTGTCTCCATTGAAATAAAAACAAAATCCAGGACACCTGCTAACTCCGGAACATTTAGGAACTATTCTTACCAAGAATTGGAAATTAGTGGTTGGTACTTATGAGCTCAACAATAAACTGGGTGACATCCCTAAACCTGCATACATGAGAGGTAAGAGTCTGAATATTGTAGGGACTCCTAGGACCCAACATAACAGACATGGTATGAGTAAATGTGGGACCTGCTCTCAATGTAGGTTTATTCATGAAGGACTCAATATCAATGTGGTATCTTACCCTTCAATTCTTAAAAATAATGTAAGATGTAATTGTAATACCACAGGGGTAGTATTCCTTGCTCTGCATATGACCTGTGATGCCTTTTACATTAGAAAAACAGAGAGACAATTAACAAACTAGGATTTACAAACACTGTTATACTATTAAAACAAAAAACAAGTCTAATTCCATACTTAATCATTCATTTTGGAGAAAGGACCGAGATTATTGAGGGGAGGGAGTTGAAGTGCCAAGCTTGAGTGCAGAGAATTATACTGACAGATTAAATTAAATGTTTCACCGCCCTCTGGACTTAATGACATAAATAGTTTGCTGCAGCTAAAAGCAACTAAATTATGAAATGGTTCAGAGTTATAAGTATGACAACAATATAATTTTATTAGTGGGTTAGATAATATTGTGCCTTATAGCAAATTTTTGTTTTAGCTTTATATACACACTTTGATTCCAGTTTTAGATTTATATTTATAGATTTCTATCATTGTATGAAATTAAGTTCAAAATGTATGATTTTTTTAATTATAATTAATTATTAAATTTTGACTGGTTAGATTTGATTATGTCTTGTTTTAAAATAATGTATTTATGGAGACTATTGTTACTGGGTGATTTGTTCTGAATAAATTTGGTTATATGTAACAAACAAAAGCACTAAACAATAAATTATATTTTCTGGTCATCTGCTTCACCACTGATGCTTTTTGTGTAGTTGTCACATTAGTTACACCGTTTTTTTTTTTTTTTTTTTTTTTTGCTTTGTTTGCTTTGAACTATTCTAAGGCTAGCTTCCTATTATTAAGTGATAACCTGGCAAAATTTCAAGCCCCCCTGCCCCCACCCCCAAGCTCTGAGAACACTGCTACCTATGTGGAATAGTTTATAGAGACCCTGTAGAATCATGTCAATAGATGCATACAGACAGCTGTGCCTACCAGGAATAAACATAAAACAAGCATAAGAAACAAACCACACTGATGGAATATCAATATAAATAGGTTGTACAATAGAAGGAAGAAAGACAAAAATAAGGAAGTGCAACACTCAGTAGGAAAAAAAAAAGAATCTCTCATCAATCTAAACAAGTAGCTCAAAAGACAAATCAGGTCTACAAAGACAATCTGAGGTGAAAATAGCCTCCCAGTACAATGGCACCCTTAAGGCTTTCTATAGCTATGTCTGCAGCCTCAAAGGCAGTACACAGCAATGTGCAGAACTAACTGTAAATGGAGCCACTACAGTGAACTGAAAGATACAGCCAATCTATTGACTGGCAATTTCAGCTCTAATTTTACCACTCTCTCCATCTCCAGCCATCATTTTGGAAATACCATCAAATACATCAAACATACCCCCCCCCCAACCATCACTAGAGAACAGATCCTCGACGAGCTCCGCAAGGCCAGGAATACTGCATCAATGGACCTCAGTAATATCTTAGGATGCCACACAAATAGTATGAAGCACAACCTATCAGGACCATTAGTATCACTGTTTAACCATGTTCTCCAGACAGGCTTCGTGTCATGCAAGAGGAAAACTGCAATGGTCATCCATCTACACATAGGTGGGTCATTGACAAACCCCAGAAACTACATAAGTCTGACTATTTGCATATACAAAGTCATGGAAAGAATTATTATGGAAATGATTAACAATGAACATAGAAAATCTTCAGACATTGGATCCAACCCAGTTTGATTTTGTCAGGGGCAGCTCATGTACGCTCAACCTGGTGGATTTCTTCCAAAAGGTCATTAAGGCAATGGATGAGGGCAAACTGGTGCATAGCACCTACCTTGATCTGGCCAAGGCATTTGATATATTACCCCCCTCAGGCATTGTCGATTAACTGATGGAATTAGGTATAAACCTTAATGTCACCCAATGGATAGCCGGGTGGCTCTCTGATAGGACCCATGAAGTTAGTAATAAATAAGAAATGTTGTCAAGACAGACATGTGCCTCAGAGGATCCCTGTGCTCTGGAACAGGCTCCCCATGCATGTGAAGTGGAGTCCATCCCAATCCCCATTTAAGCATAACCTTGACTAATGGATGGGAAATCAGAAATTCATCCTGGGTCTGGTCCCCATGTGTCTGATAGACTGACACAGACAGTAATGCCTAAACAAACATAGCCCTGCATAACCTCTAGAAACATCCTAACTAACATACCCCCTCCTATTAAATGCCCATGATACATAGCAACTCGATTGTGTTGGGTTAAATGGCTGGGCTTATACAGGTCCTGATGGTTATTAGCCAAGTATATAGCTATGAACCTGTGAACCTAAACACAATAAAAACAGTTTTACTGGAACTAAAACATATTAAACCTACAGTTGCTTCTTGGTCAAAACTTCATTTCAGAAAGGAAGCAAGTGCCAAAAATGTAAGTCAATTTAAAAGACTTTTAAGGTATTAAATACACACTTCAGTTGAGGACTTTTCTCCTTGGCTAAGAACAGATGTGATAAAGTACTTCAAAAGATGATTACCTCAGGGCATATCAAAGTCATTTACTGGATAGACAAGGTGGTTCTAGAAAGAAATTAGCAATTTCTGTAACAAAGCTGATGATAATTTTCTCTAGGGAGTATATACAAGGTAACAGTCCATGTATTTTTTGTGAGCAAACAACATATTATCATATTAATCAGGTGTTTATGACAAGCCAGACATCAGGAACATACCCAAATGGTTTCAGTTCAGTTCAGTAGTCCATTCAAATCAGTGAAAAAGTAAAGGCATGGTAAACTCAGATACTCTACATTCATCTTGATAATGATAATCTCAAAATTTCTGATGTTATAAAAAGATAATAAAAGGGAGCACACTACTTAGTATATTGCCTGCCAGCCCAAGTTACAATCCTTAGTCATTTTGCTTGCTTCATAACACCTGTTTACAACATTCATATATAGTCCGTTAAACAGGCCTTAAAACTTCAGCTGAACACTCAGCAGTAAGGTACTCTTTTCAGAAATAATTTTTGGTCACTACATAGCTTCCAGGCTTCTTGTTGTTTGCATATAAAGTACTTGTTGAACACTAGTAAAATGAAGCTGATTGTTCTACAGGCAACATGCATGATCCTGTTACTGCAAGAAAGCAACAAGGTTAAGGTTTGGTTACTTCTATTTTCTATCTCATTCTTGTACTACATTTGTTTTGTTTAAAGTTTTCTGTTCTGTTGGAGTTTTAAGAGGACTTGGTTAGTGTCAGTTAGAAAAGTTAGCAAAGGATTCCTTTGCAAACAGTGAATAACATCAGCTAATTAGTAGAAATGAAAACGAACAACACAGAGAAGGAGCTGAGAAAAAGCATTCCTCATTTATTTATTTAGTTTATTTTATTTATTTATTTTGCATTTGTTTACTGGGATAATCCGACTGGATACATGTCCACTTTCAGCGGAGGCCCAGGGAGAAAAGCTCCACAAAGACAAACTTACATAGATTACACAGAAGTTAGCACACAATTATGAAAACAAAGTGATTATATACAATGGGTTAGTAGTGTTCCCTAGTAGGGACTCACAATTGTCATGGACAGACAATTAAAAGTAAGAGACATCAGATTGGAAGCAGAGCTTGGTGATGTAGTTACAAGTTATGATAATTGCAGAATATACTTTTAGTTTATAATTTAATCAGGGTTGGTACATGGGCATAGCCAATTCACTTTGAGATACTGTTTGAGGTTTTTTTTGAAGAGACTTTTGGAGGATTGTAGGGTTATATAGTTTAACAACAAATTCCAGGTTTTGCCAATGAAGCTGGCAAACAGGGACTCACCAGCAGAGTTATTAGCTTTGTGGGTTTGGACCAGTAGTTTATCGGCTGACCGTAGGGATCTTAGATTGCTATATGGTTTAATAATATTTTTATGTGAGGGGGTATCCTCAGGGTGGTACAAAATTTTGTACGCTATTAAGAGTTGATTGAATTGAATTAAGCTGAGCAGTTCTAGCCACTCTAGTTGTTTAAGGTTCTGGCAGTGGTGGGGTCTATAGGTGGAGCCAGTGGCAAATCTGGCAATATGATTGTAGCTATGGGACAGCTTACCTAGTTCAGATTTGTTGAGGTTTGAGAGTACAGGTGAGGCATATAAGAGAGTAGAGAGTAGATGTGATGGGGCAATTGCAGTCCTAGCCAGTGGGGTTAAAAATGCCTTGTTTCTATACAGTGATCCAAGCTTCTTATTGATGGTATGTATGGTTTTGTTGACCTGTAGGTCAAATTTGAGATTATTGTCTATGATAACCCCTAGCAGTTTGGTGTGATTATCTGGGGAAATAGTGGTACCATTGTTAGATGTGACAGAGAATGAAGGTGTGGTGGATCTACTAGTGGGAGAGAGGAGTAGAAGTTTAGTTTTATTGGGGTTCAGAAGTAGGCATTGATTGGTGAGCCAGTTCTCGATAGTGTTAAATGTATTTTGGGTTAAGATTTGCAAGTCGGATGGGGAGGTGGCTGAGCAGATGAGAGTGGAATCATCTGCGTATTGGATGCAGGTGGCTTTAGGGATAACAGTGTGGAGGTTGTTGATAAAAATAGAGAAGAGTAGTGGACCTAGTATGGACCCTTGAGGGACACCAAGTGTGAGAGGTAACTGGCTGGAGAGTATGCCCTGCCATAGTACCACCTGCTGTCTACCAGTCAGGTACGACTGGAACCACTGGATAGCAGGCTTGTTGAGGGAAATATATTTTAGTGAAAGAATGAGAAGTTCGTGATTGACCATGTCAAAGGCTTTTGATAGGTCAAGAAAGAGGGCAGAGGTTAGCCTATTGTCATTCCTGTTTTGGTTTATGGCAGTAGTAAAGGAAAGGAGGGCTGAGGTGATGCTGTGGTATGGCCTGAAACCATGCTGGGAGTCGGATAGTAAGTTATTCTGTGAAAGGTATTGCATTAGTTGCTTGTGTACACATTTCTCCATTATTTTGGCTAGTGGGGAAAGAATGGCAATGGGTCTATAGTTGGATATGTCTGAGAAGCTATCACCTTTATGGAGTGGGATGACGTGAGATATTTTCCAGAGGGAGGGGATAGCATTTTTGGATAAGGTTCTGTTGATGAGGATAGATATGGGATATGCAATGGCATCTGCAGCTATTTGCAGGTACTCTGCAAGGAGGAGGTCAGCAGCGAGGGTGGTAGGTTTTAGATTTTTTAGAAGTGTTTTGATAAAACTAGTGGATATTGGTTGGAAGCTAAATTCCGGGTGATTATTAGGTAGAGTAAGCACATGGTTTAAGTTAGAGGGGGTTAGTTGATTTGCTAGGGATTGGATTGTTTCAGTGAAAAAGTTATTAAAGGCGCTAGCTATTGCCTCTGGGGAGCTATGGGTGTAGTTAGCCGAGATTGAGGTGGTGGAGTGACCTGAACAATGTAGTTGATTTAAGCCTGCCCAGAAATTTGAGGGTTGTTGTGGTGTTTTTGTAGGAGATTTTGGCAAAAGCTTTTTTTATCCAGTAAAATAGATTTTTTTGTATCATTCCTGAGTTGACAATATTTTAGATGGTCAAGTGGGGCTTTGGTTGTTCTCCAGCTGGTCCAGGCTCTGTTTCTAGTTTTGATTTTGCTTTGGTATCTTTTGTGAGCCATGGTGCTGCATTTGATCTAGTTTTTATTGTACGTGCTGGACCATGGGAATCAAGGATACTTAGGAATTTAGTGTTAAAGTGATCTATGGCCTCCTCTAATGTTAGATTTTTTAGTTTTGACCAGTCAACTGCTTTTAATTCATTTTGGAATATAGCAGCATCAAAGTTTTCCCTGTTTCTAAATGTTTTATATTTGGGCTGGTGAGGGTATCCTGCCTTATGTTTTATGATATAGGTTAGACAATGGTCACTGAGGTCATCAGGGAGAGTACCAGCTGTGTACAGTTGGGGTTGGTTATTAACTAGGATCCAGTCTAGAATACTTTCCTTGTTGGTTGGTTTGTTTATGCTAGTGGGAGAAGTTATGGTCTGTTTAAACCCAGATAAGTTTATATGAGTGATGGGGGGGGGTCGGAGGAGCAGGGGTGCCAGTCGGTGTTAAAATCACTAAGAACTATGAATTCGTGGGGATAGGTAGTGGGTAACCAGTAAAGGAGATCTTTTAGGGTATTTAAGTTGTTGCCTGGTGGAATGTATGCATAGACGATGTTCAAGTGCTTGTTTTGGTTAATCTGAAGCTTGGTTATGAGGAGTGTTGCGTTATTGAATTGGGGGAGGTTGAATGGTGTCTCTATTAATGGTTAGAGTATTTTTGTAAAGGACTGCTATCCCACCTCCTTTCCTTGTAGCATGGTCTAACCAGTGAATATTGTATCCTGGCAGTAGTAGCTCATTGTCAGTAGTACTGGGTTTTGGCCAGGTTTCCGTAAGACACATAATGTCTGGGGAGTGGGTTGCTAGGAGGGGGTGTAAGTTGGGAATCTTATTGTTAATACTTCTAATATTTAGGTGAAATGCTAGGAGGGAACTAGTGGGAGTATTCATGGGTAGCTTACCTGTGGGGGTTGTGGTAGGAGAGTGGAGGTTATTGTGTGTGGGTGGGCCAGGGTTGGGATGAATGTCTCCATGTGTCATCAGGTTATAGTAACAGGATATTCTGAGCTTTAGGAGTCTGTTTATAAGCTTTATATAGTCTTTGTCTTTAGGATTATGTTTTGTGGCTGTACAGGGGTGGTATTTTATAGAGGGTGGTATATTCAGTGTGCAGGGGAAGGTAAAGTGTTTCATGTTATGTGTGAAGTCGTGGGTGTCTGTTTGACCATTTGGGTAGTGAATAACATGGTCAAGTGTTTGTTCATAGGCAGTGAGATGGTAAATTAGAAACAGTATAGGCATTAGAGTAATTAGTGTTTTTTTGCTTGTTTGCATTTTGATAGGGGGCAAGCCAAATTTGATGGCTGACTGTGCTAACAGGGTGTGTAAGAATGAGAGAGAAGGAAATGGGTTAAGGGGGCAGGGTTGCTCAATGATGTATGACGTGCTGATTGGTACTTAGCAGGAGGGGAGTGGCAAAGTTTGGTTTAAATTTAGCAGTAGTGGGGGCGGGTGGAATTTGGGGGCAGGGAGGGGAGCAGACCAGGGCTAACACTGACTCTGAGAGTTACCTTGGGCTTTTGGTTTGGTTTGTATGATTGTATATAAGCAGTGTTGTTGGCTGTACTTTAAAATGTTTTATTCTCTTTTAATTGTACACCAATTTTCAGGCTAATTTTAATTGGATCCTGGGGTAAACTAGCAAATGTAGTCAATAAGGAAGGAGCAAAATTACTTTACCAAATTAAAAAGTAAATGCTTGGGACTGGAACACTGTGTGAGTGCAAGGCTGATTCAAAGTAGTATAGCCAAATCTAGTGGCAATTGGCTAGATCCCTTCACTGTTGTTGTGCATACACCATTAAGCCTCAACAGTTTACAAAAACTAAATTGTAGTTCACCTATTACAATTGAAAAGCTGGAGGGAGTCAGGTTCTTGCTTCCCAGAGTTTTTACGTAGTTAAGATAGCCAGCTTCAGTGGAGAAGGTAGAAATTTCTTTATGCAGTGAATCCCAGGTGGGGGGGGGGCACTCAGGAAAGAAACCTGTGTAAACTGAAAAATAAAGGTAAATAAGGCAGGATTAGTGCAAAGGTTACAAGAATGTGAAGTGAAGAGCATGCAAGGAATAGAGCTGGAGAGTAAAATTAATTATATTGCATACATTATAATTAAAATTGATTATAGTGCATACAGTATCAGCTCTGTAAAACCACTGACTAAGAGCAGTAACATACAGCCTCTAAGTCCAGTGATAACAGCTGTATACGTCAGTGAATACACACAGGATATAATGCACAAAGCAAAGTATGGCTGTTTTAGGACAGTAATTCTACAGCTATGTTATTCAGTATGAACTAACAGTAACATGAACTGCATTCACTTAGCCTCTATAAAAGCAATTATAAAGTCTAGCCTGTAAGTCTTCTAAGTACAGTGGCATGCCATAGGAATGTTTACAAATGTAATCAGAACAGGAATGACCTCTGCAAAACAGCAGGATGTCTGTCAGATATTCAACAATTAAAGCTCTACCTTCATAAAACAAAATAAAAAAACAAGCAGTTTGTAAGTTAGAACATTAGCTAGCTCTCAAAACATAGGAGTTCTGAACAGCAGTTACAGCTTAGCACCATCAAATACCTCAGTAGTTAACAGTAATAACCAAATAAATCAGCAGCTAACAGCAAAGAGAGGATAGTAATGCAAAGTAACTTACTTACTGTGCAAGCACAACAAACAGAGGGGTAGGGAAGGTACAACAGTTACAGGATGAAATGAATGTGAGTCAGGTAGTAGAGAGTTTGATTAAAGATGGCACCCTAGGAGGGGGATGACTAATGAAGATAATCAGGGGGTGGGGGTCAGAGTGGCAGATAGGGAGAATGGAGAAGAGAGCAGTCAGGACAGGATTAACCAGGAACTTATGGATCCCTCCCCTACAGGGAGAAGGGCTGGAAAACTATCAGTGTAAGGTGAGGACTGACTCTGAGACTTACCTTGGGCTTTTGGTTTGGTTTGTATGATTGTATGTAAGCAGTGTTGTTGGCTGTACTTTAAATTTTTTATTCTTTTTTAGCTGGAAGTATCTCTATTTAGCTGGAGTGCTTGTTTGGTTTGCTTAATCTACTCTGCCTGAATATTCCTGATCTCTGTCTACATTTTATTTTTCCCACCGACCTGCATAACTGTTGTTGTATTTCTAAACTTGGTGGCTTTTGAGTTGCCCGCCCATACTATAAATCTGATTTTGGACACTCCTCCCAGTTGCATCTCATCAGCTCATTCTACTGAGTACTGAGAGATAGATCATTTGGGAAGGCCCCACCCCTTAGTTTAATCTTGAATTGTCTTCTGTTTCCTCCCTTCCCACTTAACTTAAAAAAATGTACTTTATTCAGATGCTTTTACTGTATTTGTATTTCTTCCTACTTTATTACTTTATTTTGTTTTCCTGCTTGTTCTTAAAAGTGTTCAATTACATTTATTCTGCTGCCTTTATTACTGCTTGTTAGTAGTCTGATTAAATTATAACTGTTATTCTAAGCCTCTTATTTTTTGTTTAATCACTTGGGCTTCAGGCCAGTTGTTTTACATTAAGAATGTTTGTAGTCTACACTGTTGTGGAAGGAGAGGTAGTTTACATCCTTCTAAGCTGGGTATTGTTGGTTGAAAGCTTAGTGTGTCTGTTATTCTAAAAGTGTCTTAGTTCTGGTTTAAGCACTTGGGTTTCAGGCCAGTAGTTTTAGAGTAAAAAGGTTTGTGGTCTACAGTCTTGTGGGAGGAGAGGGTAGCCTCTGCTTTTCTGAGCTGGGAGTTGCTGGTTGAAGGCTTATTGTGCCTGCTTATTTGAACCATTTTTTTAATTGTTGTGCTTTGTTTGCTGTAGCATAGATGACATTCAGACCTGCTGAATCTAGTTCTGTTTGTATAACTTAAGCACTAAACCAGGCCAGCTTTTGTTGGAGAAGGTTCCTCTGCATCCCAGTGGCAGGAGCGTACAGCTAAGTGGTCAGTTTTGAGCTTTTTTATTGGTTAATTTGTTTAAATCAGTTTGCTCTCATTTGCTACATAAGCACTATGTTTGCATGGGTTAGCCCTTGTTTTAGCAAAGCTCCACAGAGTTTGGTGATCAGCTACTACCCTACTGTATTTATTGAATCAATCCAAGCCATCTGCTGACCTCTGCAAAACGTAAGTAGAATTTTTCACTGTACACTGCACGTTTGAACTGCATTTTTACCACATCACTGCTTATTCTAACTGTTTTTGTTTTCCTGAAATTGTTGCACTTTTTTGCTGTAGCATAGATTAAATTCAAACCTGCTGAATCTAGTTCTGTTTGCATAACTTGAGCATTAAACCAGGCCATCTTTTGTTGGAGAGAGTTCCCCTGCATCCTAGTGGCAGGAGTGTGCAGTTAGACCTCATCTGATGAAGGTTGTTGGAACAGGGCTCAGTTTTGAGCTTTTTATTGGTTAATTTGTTTAAATCAGTTTGCTTTCATTTGCTACGTAAGCACCACATTTGCATGGGTTTGTGCTTGTTTGTGGATTGCACACTCCTGAGCAGCAGTGGTTACCATTGGAATTTATAAATGCAGACACTTCTGCGTGCAAATTTTCCCTTAGTACCTTGCTGGTGCTCCATCTGTGAGTTCTCACAATTGTCCCTTACTGACAGGTGATATGTTCATCAAAGCTTCCGAGGTACCAACACAGATCCTACGCATTAGCCCTTCATATTTTTAGTCCATTTCTCTTGTACTCTACTTTACCTGGTCCTTCCTGTCCTCTCCCTGTTTTCTGACCACATCAACTTACATAGCATTATGGACGTGCAATTTTCCACAGTTTCTCGACATGGGCATCCTGAAGCAATTACCTCATGTACATTGACAACCCACTTCTTCTATTCCACACAAATTCATTATGGAGAGATGCATCTATATCAAGAACCTAGAATTCAGGCTCTCTCATTCACCAGTCAGTTCATCTGATACTAAAAATGTTGTTAGCATGCACACCTCACGTCCTGTACCTATCAAACTAACAACACATAAACACATACGTGGAGGTCCTTACCAGAAGCTTACCTAAACATCAGAGACCTTCCAAACACAAGCATGATGCACATCTTCTGCAGAACATAGTACACATAATATATTACATACCAAACATCTTAGTCATAGGCGACTCAATTGTGAGACACACAGATCTCCTTCTCACAAACTTGGATAAGGAAAATGTCATGGTCAGCTGTCTGTCAGTGCCAGGATCTGCCATATCACACATGCACTAAAGCCTCTCAACAATAGCCTCTCAACAATAGGCACTGTTATGATTCCATCATAGTCCATGTTTTTGTAAACAACTTAAGACATACCTCACTGGACTATATGAAGACAGACATGACTGACCTCTCTGATTATGTGTCTCAGGCAGGTATGTCCCTAGCCTTAAGCAGCATTTACCTTCAGCTAGGATGATTTCTCAATACAAACAAAAACATTATTGACTTCAACAATTCAAAGAATTCAAAGTAAATTTTATTGTCATTTAGGACTACACTCTAAATGAAATTTCATACATCAGCTCCTTCTTGAGATTACAACCAGAAAGTAAAACAACACATACAAGTAAAAGAATGAACACAACTAACATATACAGTCCTACTCCCAGTACCTGTACAAAAAAGCAGAAAAAATTCCAACACTTGAATACAGAATAAATATACCCTCCTCTAAGTTATAATAACTGCCCCATTTAAATAAAAAAACACATCACAAATTGCACATTGCATGAGTTGTCTGTCTAATATTGCACTTGATAGGGATAATATAAATAAATACTCCACTTACTTGGAATTTGTGTGCTGCATATTATACAACAGACTATAGGTATTTGTGAAAAAAAGAAAGGACTGACTTAATGTCCATTTCACTGGGACTTATGCCCAAGTTCAGAAGTCTGATCACAGTCGGGTCGGAACTGTTGTTGAATCTGGTAGTCCTACAGTGGATGTTGCAATATCTTCTACCCGATGCCGGATGCTTAAACAGTCCATGCGCTGGATGCATGGTGTCTTGTTGAATCTGGTAGTCCTACAGTGGATGCTGCAATATCTTCTACCCGATGCCGGATGCTTAAACAGTCCATGCGCTGGATGCGTGGTGTCTTGTATTATTTTGGTGGCCTTTCTGATGCTTCGTGCAGAGTAAGGTTGTTGTATTGATGGAAGACCCATACCCATTACCTTCTCTGTGCCCCTCACCACTGTCTGTAGTGCCTTCCTTTCTGTAGCGGTACAACTTCCAAACCACACTGTGAAGTTGCTGGTGAGGATACTCTCAATAGCACCTCTATAGAAAGTGGAAAGCATATGAGGCAGAAACTTAGCTTTCTTCAGGCTTTTCAAAAAATGGATGCACTGGTGCACTTTCATGACCAGCTGGCTGGTGTTTCTAGACCGCAAGAGATCCTCTGATATGTGTACACCTAGACATTTCATGCACTTAACCTTCCCTACACTTTCACCATCGATCATGCGCACTGGATGGTTTGTTTCCGTTTTCTTGAAGTCAATGATAATCTCTTTGGTCTTACATTCAGGTCAAGGTTGTTCCCCTCACACCAAATGGCCAGAGTTGCCAGCTCCTCCCTGTATACTCGTTCATCCGCTTTTGTAATAAGCCTCACAACTGTGGTATCATCAGCAAACTTGCTGATATGGTTGGATTTATGCTTTGCATAGCAGTCGTGAGTCAGGATGGCAAATAATAGTGGACTGACAACACATCCCTGTGGAATCCCGGTATTAATCTTGATAATTGACAATTGGCTTTATTTCTGGTGTTATTCAAAGGGGATCCAGTATCTGTCACTTGAAATGACATGGTTGACAGACCTCGATACTTTGCCAGATATGGTCTTCCTCTGTCACCCTGGGATTTCCGTTACTGGCTAAGAATTTTGCTGCCCCATAGTCCCTTTTGTAGGCAATGTCATAAGAACAAACTTCCCAATGTAAACGTACCCTCTAAAAAAAACTCAGGGTTATGCTGCTTAACGCTAGGAGTCTAAATCAGAAACAGCACTCACTGCAAGCAGTCCTCACCTTGGAAGATGCTGGCATTTGTGTAGTTACTGAGACCCGGTTTAAGGCTGCAGACAGCATCCCAGCTATACTAGGTTATATTTCCTTGCACATGTTCAGACCACAAACTGAAGGTGTGAGAACTAAACGAGGCGGTGTATCAATATTTATTAAAGATAAATACACCTCTAGATTGGTTCAACGGCACAATTCCCTTGAATTACTTCAGGTACAACTGACTGTAGGTAAAACCCCTCTTCAGGTCATTGCCAGCTATATGACCCCCTCCATGAATCAGTATATCCATTTAGCCTACTTGGATCTACTTAAGTCAATCAAGATACAACCAAACACCCTGGTTTTGGGTGACTTTAATTACCCATCCATTGACTGGGTAAATTATACATGTTCTAACACACCTCCCCAAATATTCCTGGACTTTGTTAACTCCAATGCCCTGGACCAGTTGGTTGACACACCCACAAGGAGCTCAAACATCCTGGATCTGGTACACACCAACATGGGGGACCATTGCACCACCCCCAGTGTATGGCCATCCCTGGTGAGTTCTGACTACAAATCAGTCTTGCTAGAAGTAACTATAACACAAGACCCCCCCTAGCAACAGCTAGACTAAAAAACTTCTCCAAGGCCGATTACAAACTCTTACATGACAGCATAAATAGCTTCATAGTCCCTCTCCCCACTGATGGAGCACCTATACACCAGTGCTTTATACGAACACCTGTACAATTGTATTGACTCTGTCGTACCTGATAGAACCAAAGCAAGATCTTCAAGGAAAAACAAACCTGCCTGGTGAACAACAATACTAGGCTATACAATAGGAGAAAGAAATTGTTGTCAAAAAGTTGGAAGGAGCGGTCTCAAAACTGGCAGCACTCCCTCCTCAACTTAAACAAGCAAATAAGACTTTTAGTGACTTTTAATGAAGTCTTCCAAAGCTAACTATAAATACAAATTAACATCACTAACTAAGGATAACCACAAGGTGCTATTTAGTTACATCCATAACCTCAAAGGTAAGGCCCAGATTTGCACTGAACTCATAGTTGATGGTACTACATATACATAACCTATGGATATAGCAAACCTGCTGGCTGACAAGTTCAGTGAAAACTTTACTCCCCTGTCCCTGCCACATATACCCGAAAGCATCCCTAACACCTGTCCACCACCTAGTATGTCTGAGGAGCAGTTGTTAAATGCCCATTTCAATGCCAAAAACACAGCCCCTATGGGAACAGACAACATCCCGGGCTATGTTCTACATGAGTTAAAACAGAAATTAGCATCACCACTGGGCATGCTTTTCAATCAGAGCCTAAGCACTAGCTTCATCCCAGTAGAATGGAAAATAGCTACCATCATCCCTTTGCACAAAGGAGGTGCACCCAAAGAAGAGATCCATTAGCCTGAGTAGCCTTATCTGCAAGGCCATGGAATGAATCATCACAGACCTTATTAACAAAGATAAAGGAAATCTCCAAACACTCGACCCCACCCAGTTTGGCTTTGTCAAGGGGAGATCATGCTTGTTAAACTCGGTGGACTTCTTCAAGACAGTCACCAAAGCCCTAGACAAGGGCAAATCTGTGCATATGGCCTACCTAGACTTAGCCAAGGCCTTTGACACAATCCCACATTCAGGCATCATTGATAAACTCACCCAGCTGGGTGCGACATACTAATGACAGAAGGACTGTATACTGAAAGGAATAATAATGTGACAAGACTGCTGCACTGGGGAATGTGCAAACATTATGGTACTGAAGTAGCTGAAAATCACTGGAAACATGAGCCACAAAGCATCATAGAAAATGAAAAGTCTACATCACATGGGATTATCCATTACCAACAGTTCAAAAGGTAGATGCTAGAAAACTAGATATAGTAGTCCAAGCAAAGAAGACAAAAGTAGCATTGATCACTGAAACCACCACACCCAGTGACTACAGTGTGTTGCTTGCAGAGAGACACAAAGTCATAAAATATCAGGATTTGCAGGCAGAAATGAGAACAATGTGGAAGACAGATACCCAGACAGTTCCAATAGTAGTAGGAGCAACAGCTCTTATAAAGAAGAGTCTACAATAATACTTAGATATGCTACCAATACATGCAACTCCATACAAATTGCAGGAGTCATTACTGGGCACATTATGGGTACCGTAAAGTCACTACTGGCTGACATCAAAGAGTGAAACAACACTAATTTCGTGAACTTTAATCTTACTTTGTCTTAGGAATGGGTTCCATTCCCGTCATGGTATTAGAAACCTAAAAGACTTGGAGAAATTAAGAGCAGCTGGGTATCAACCCATATATTGTCAGGTGGGTTGCAAACTGGCTCACTGATAGAATTCATAGTAAAAATAGGGGACTCCACCTCCTCCGGCAGACCTGTAACCAATGGTGTTCCACAGGGATTGGTTCTTGGACCCCTACTGTTGGGAATTTACATCTCAGAAGTACAGGCTAAAACTAAAGGACTGTGGCTGACAAAGTTTGCTGATGACTGCACACTGGGAACAATCACTGAAACCCCTAGTGATGTCAACATCCTTCAAGAATGTCTTATGCAGACTAATTACTGGTGCCAAAGTCATGGTCTTAAACTTAATGCAAAAAAAAAAAAAATGCATCATCCCTTTTAGAAAGGGTGATGTTCCTGCAAACTATCACATCAATAGTAACACCCTAAGCACACAGTCAGTGGTGAGTGATCTCGGCACACAGGTTGACAGTAACCTTAACTTTGATCACCATGTCTCCACAGTGGTAAGAAGGGTATTTTATATTGCTCATCTCATAAGTAAGGCTATTGCCGTCAGAAAAAAAGAGGTTATAACCCTCTTGTACTCTTCCCTGATCAGGCCAATAATAGAGTACAATGCTCCCTTTGGTATGTTATTTTAAAATCACCTGCGGCAATTGGAGAGGCCACAGAGGTTCCATAAAAAGAAAATTGAGGGTCTTCAATATCTGTCTTATGCGGACAGACTGAAATCATTCGCACTTTACTCTGTGTCATACAGACTGATCAGAGGCAACCTGAGCCTTGCATATAGAGTGATCTCTGACCCAGCTTTAATGGAAATGCTGCATATTCACAAGTCAAATGGCACACAGGTCACTCGCTCAAAGGACCTTAACCTGGTATGTGATATCAACAAAACTTGCTGGAGATATAGATTTGTCTCACAGAGGTTGCCCCACCTTTGGAACAAGCTTCCTATTCATGTTAAACAAAGCCCCTCATTGGCCCTATTTAAGTATAATTTGGACAATTGGATGGGTAACCTGAAATTCACCCCAGGGGTTCCACCTGTATCCCTCTTGCACAGGGGCAATAGGTGTTGATTTTAATGTCTGCTTGAACCAGACACCCTTGGGTTGGACTTGGCTAGGCTTGTAAGGGACCTCGGGCAGTTAGTCTGGTAAACTCCTATGATTCTATGATTCTATGAACTCTACCATCTAAGACAGAGTATGTAACAAACCAGCTCTTAGAGTTACCCCTTGTGAGCTTCAGTTACTCAAATGACTCTCTTGCTCAAGTTCAATATTTTTAGCTTGCTTCTAGCAGTTTGCCAAACATGTATTTTTTTTCTTAAAGTTGCCCTTGTCTTGTACTGCTGATTTCACCAGTATTCTGAGTCCTTTAAATGGGCACTCCACTGTTTTACATGAATAAGTAAAAGAACAACAAATTACCATGTGAGCTCTGTTACACAATATTCTCCTACTCAGACCATGGGAGTCAAGTGACCTTCCATATCCAGTGCTTGAAACTGTCTAGCTCCCTGCCCAGATATAGCCTAAAAGGGCTTGTGCGTTATGAAAATAGTACTGCCAGTGCTTAATGTAATAAGCCATTTTAGCATACTAGATATGGGGTCACACTCCTTGTTCCTTAGTCTTCTGAATGGAATGGGTGCCTATAGGGTCTCAGCATGACATTCTCTCCACTTACTCTATTGTCTCCCAGGTGTACTGAAAAAACAGCTATATTTTATAATAACAGGTCTCCTACCTTCTTCACTTGATGGGATTTAGGAGTTCCACTAAGTGAACTCCTGGTAAGATGTTTAAAAATTCTGTCTTTTAGGAATATCCTGAGCTTTGGGAAGCAACTATGTATTTGTGATAGCATAGGACTATGAAACCTGATCACTATAGGTACTATTGTGAGCTTTCTGGACTTGAGCCAGAAGCCTCTTTTCTACAGGTCTACCTGTCCCAAAATGAGTAATAGTACTTGACAGAGTTGGCATTCCCAAGCAATGTCCACACCTTGTGCCTGGACTCTGTTATTGAAGATCCTTATTTTGATGCCTTCTAACCAATATTCTGATAAGTTTACATCATCTAAAGGTTCATAGGCTCATAAGATGTTACTAGTTTAATGGCCTTAGGGCCTTTACAAGCCTAGCTGTGTAAAAGACCCATGTACTGTAACTGACCATATTTAGATGGTTGCTGTTAGCAGAGCAATTCTATGTTCAGCACCACCTACCTTTGTCAATGAGGGACATAGTTGCCACCCCTGTGGTGAATTTAAGGTCATCCATCCAGTTATCAAGGTTAGACATAAATACGGTCATTGAGGAGCTCTGCTTCATGGGAAGTGGGAGCTTATTACAGAGGAGTGGCAATCTCTGGGAGATATATATGTCTCTCTAATATGTTTTATTAATGACACAGGCTAGGTTGAGATCTCTGGAGTGAGTGACTCTCATCCCATTTGATCTGCGGATGTGTAGCATTTCCATTAGGGCAGAGTCGGAGACTGCTCTGTAGAGCAAGAACAGGCCACCTCTCAGCAGCCTGTATGATACAGAGTACAGTGACAGGGCTTTCAGTCATTCCATCAGTAAACCGGACATCCCCATCGCCTGCCCCCCTCCCCTCATCACCAGAGAGCAGGTCTTTAATGCCCTCTCAAAGGCAAAAAATGCAGTCTCCATGAGACCTGATAACATTACTGTCTGTATCCTTCATGAGCTCAGGCATGAACTCTCATCTCCATTAGGCACCCTATTCTACCAAAGCCTGAGCACCGACTTCATCCCAGATGAATGGAGGACAGCCACTGTCATCCCTCTACACAAAGGTGGAGTGCCCACTGACCCAAGCAATTATAGGCCCATCAGCCTAACTAGCCTGATCTGCATGGCCATGGAATGCATTACCATGGACATTATAAACAAGGACATTGGCAACCTCCAAACACTTGACCTCACACAGTTTGGTTTTGTCAAAAGGAGATCATAGGTTCATAGGTTCATACTAGGCTATCTGCCCTAGGGCATTTATAAGCCTAGTCAGAGTGTGTTTGGCTTTCGCCACCCATTTTAAATTAATTTTGCTATGCCCTTTTTCGAGGTTAGTATACTGTGCCTCTGTCTAACAGTGACACAGAAGTCCAACAATATAACAAGAGGTACGGACTGCAGAAAAACAAGCCACTCGTCCAAAATGCAGTGAAATAAAACAGTTTAATCCAAACCGAAAAGTTAAGCGCTTTCAACTGTACCAACACAGTCTTCTTCAGAACAAATAAATTACATCTGAAATCCCTTTATATACATCACAAATTCAAAAAACCCGCCAAAACCTTAAAGCAGCAATGTATATTAAAGTGTCTGGTGTGTTGAAGTAATTAATACAAAATTTTATATGTATACAATTTAAATAAACATATAAATTGAACGCTAAAGAATACTATAAAAATACATAAAATAGTTTTTAAAAGTTAATTAAATACTAAAAATGGCTTGATGCTGATATGGTCATTAATGCCAGGTGTCATTTCTAGTATTTAATTAACTTTTAAAAACTATTTTATGTATTTTTATAGTATTCTTTAGCATTCAATTTATATGTTTATTTAAATTGTATACATATAAAATTTTGTATTAATTACTTCAACACACCAGACACTTTAATATACATTGCTGCTTTAAGGTTTTATGGTTTTTGAATTTGTGATGTATATAAAGGGATTTCAGATGTAATTTATTTGTTCTGAAGAAGACTGTGTTGGTACAGTTGAAAGCGCTTAACTTTTCGGTTTGGATTAAACTGTTTTATTTCACTGCATTTTGGACGAGTGGCTTGTTTTTCTGCAGTCCGTACCTCTTGTTATATTGTTGAAGTGACACAGAAGTGATACCCGGGGTAAACCTACGATATTCCATCCACTCATCAAGATTCCTCTTGAAGAGAGTCAATGAGGGACTCTGCCTAACCTGGACTGGGATTTTATTCCAGAGTGAAGGGAGCTTCTGGGTTATGAATCTGTCCCTCCAGCATGTCCTATTTATTTCAGTGCTGAGGTTCAAGTCTCTCAAGCACGTAGCTTGATGGGATTTGGATTTTCTGAGGTGCAGCATGTCCATTAATTCCGGGTTGGACATGGCTTTATACGTCAGGCACAGATCGCCTCTGAGCAGGCGGTATGCCACTGAGTAGAGCTGGACTTTCTTTAACCGGGCAGCATATGGCATCTGTTTGAGCCCTTTGATCCTCTTGGTGAGGTACATTTGGGGTCTTTCCAGTTGCTGCAGTTGTCTGGTAAGGTTTATACCAAAAGGGGCATTGTACTCAATTATGGGCCTGATGAGGGATGATTAAAGAGGCATGATGACCTCCCCTGATCTAGATGTGAATCCCTTCATGATTAGGTGGGCTATATAAAATGTTTTTCTAACCACTTTGGCCACATGGTTGTCAAATGAGAGATTGCTATCAACTTGAGTCCCCAGGTCCCTAATTACTTCTTCTGTACTTAATGGATTACCAACTATGTGGTAATTTGTGGGCACTTTGTTTTGCCAAAGGGGATGACTATACACTTTTTGGCATTTAGCTTGAGGCCATGGCTCTGGCACCAGTTGTCTGTTTCTATGAGGCCCTTTTGGAGGATGCTTGTGTCGGCTGGCGAGTCAATTATGGCACCCAGTTTGCAGTCATCTGTGAACTTGGTCAACCACAGTCCTTCCATGTTGGCCTGTACCTCCGAGAAATATATACCGAACAAGAGAGGTCCCAGGACTGAGCCTTGTGGGACGCCACTTGTAACTGGTTTGGAGTCTGACATGGCTCCAGAAATTCTAACCATGTGGGTTCTGTCCTTGAGCCAGTTTGCAACCCATCTATTGACATAGGGGTTTATATTTAAGCTGGTGAGCTTATCTATAATGCCCGAGTGGGGCATTGTATCGAAGGCTTTTGCGAGGTCCAGGCAGGCTGTGTGGACCACCTTCCCCTCGTCAATGGCCTTGGTGACTGTTTCAAAGAAATCAACCAGGTTTAAGAGGCAGGATCTGCCCTTAACAAAGCTGAACTGGGTAGGATCCAGTGTCTGTAGGTCCCCAATATCTTTATTTATGAGGTCCATGATGATCCTTTCCATAGCTTTGCAGACCAAGCTAGTCAGGCTTATGGGGCGATAGTTTCCAGGATCCATTGAGGCACCACCTTTGTGGAGAGGGACCACTGTTGCTGTACGCCACTCTTTGGGTACATATCCTGTAGTAAGGCTGAGATTGAACAGTAGTTTTATGTTTGGGTTTAGCTCTTCTTGGAGTTCATGTAGGATGCGGCCCGGGACACCGTCTGGTCCCATTGATGCTGTGTTTTTTTCTTTGGAGAGGGCGGCTCTTACCTGAGCATCTGAGATGTCAGGGAGGCAGCACTCTGCTGGGATAGATATTTGCTCTTTTGGTGGGGAGGGGGGGGGGAGAAGTTTGCGCTGAACCTGTCAGCTAGGATGTTGGCAATGTCTGTGGGTTCGATGTATTTTTTGTCATTTTGGACTAATTCTGAGCATATCTGGGAATTCCCAACCAGGTTCCTAACATAACTAAAGAAAGCCTTGTGATTATCCTTAGTGTCCTGTGCAATTTTTCTCTCGAAGCTGGCCTTAGATGATTTTATGAGTGCCCGTAGTTTTTTGCTAATACTGATCAGAGATGCCTTCCCTTTTTGGGATTTTGCTTTATCATGTAGTAGCTTCCTCCTTCTATTGTATAGTTTGTTTATGGCTGGGGTCCACCAGACAGGACGTCTGCCTTTGGAGGATTGGGTCTTGGTTTTATTTGGGATTGCATGATCCATACATTCCTGAAGGTGTTCATAGAATGCATTTATAAAGGATTCTGCAGTCTGGGCCATATTTTCCACAGGCTCGGGGGCTTTGAAGGATTCCACCTCAGTTTTGAGGAGTGTGAAATTTGCTTTAGAGAAGTTTTTCACTGTGGTTTTCTGGGCAGTGGGTGGGGTCGGGATGTGAATATCCAGTGAGATTAGTTTATGGTCTGATCTTACCAGTGAGGGATACACTTCTGGTCTGGAGCATAGAGTCCCCATGTTGGTGATGATCAGGTCCAGTATGTTTTCCCCTCTTGTGGGAGTGGTAGCAAGTTGTTCCATAGCATTTGAGTATATAAATTCTAGGAACCTTTGAGCTAGGGTGTTGGAGCTAGAGTAATGCTCCCAGTCCATGTTTGGGTAGTTGAAGTCACCCAATATAATGGTGTTTGGAGAGACCTTCATATTTTCCAGTGTTCTCAGGAAGGCCGAGTGGGGTTCCTGGGTTTGGGAGGGTGGTCTGTAGCAGGCTATAAACTGGAAGGCAGTTTTACCCACTGTTAGTTGCACATGGATAGTCTCTGATGCTTCGTGCTGTGCCACCAACCTGTAGGTGTGGGTATCTTTGACGAATATTGATACTCCCCCTCCTTTTGTGGTTCTGTCCAAGTTTTGTGGTCAAAAAGCATGGTATGAGGTATAACCTGGTAGTGCTGGGGTGCTCTCGGGAGTCTTGAACCAGGTTTCTGTTACTGCACAGATATCGATGTTCTCCATGCTAAGGAGAGTTTTGAGTGTGTGCATCTTGAAGTTTAGACTTCTGGTGTTGAGTAGCTTTACTCTTAGTTTCTTATCCCTTGTGATACCTATGGAGGTGGGTTTGTCTTTTGAGCCTTGCCTAAAAAAGGCACTATGGGGGAAGCAAGAGCCTTTGCCAATATCCGAAAGCCCAGGGGTGACAGGTACAAGCCGTCCCTAGCAAAGCATCGTGGCTTGTCGAGCATGTCATCCCAGGCTGACAGGCATTGGATCCCCTTTGAATGACACCAATACTTAAGCCAGTTGTTGAAATTGATCATCTTGTCTTCATATTGTGGCATCATTCTTGGTGAGGGTAAGATGCTACTCAAGGTCAGGGTCATACCGTCCTGGGCTACATGCTCAGAGAGCTCCTCTATGTCTCTTTTCATGTAGTCCAGGGAGGTACATCTCAGGTCATTCACACCAGCATGGACAATGACCGAGTCATATTTGTACTTGCCTTGGAGTGACCTGAGTGCTTGTGTTATGTGGTGGATCCTAGCGCCCGACAGGCAGCTCACCGTGCCTTCTCCTTGTTCAGCCTGGTGAGCGGGACGTCAGTGTGCCTGACGATAGAGTCACCTATTACAAGTGTATCAGGTGTGTTGTTTAGCCTTAAGGGCTGTGACTGTTCGGTACATTGGCTTTGTGAGCTATGTGTTGCACGTGTTTTGTTTTGGGGTAGCGGTTGCTTGGGTGTCTGCTTTGGAGGTCTCTGCTGCTTAGGCAGATTTTTATTTAGAGCCTCCGAGTATGTTTTTGTGTGTTTATGTGTTTGGTTATCTGTCGTGGTAGGTCTATGTGAGACTGGAATCATAGTGAGTGTGGTTTCCTTCTCCTCCTGACTGGTTACGCCAGTACTGAGTTGAGAGAGCTTAGCCTCCAGTTTGGCTATATGGTTGCATCTCTCACATGTGTTGGAATTTGTTGGGAGGAGGAGAGGGTTGTCTGTGTACATGAGGCAGTTGTAACATTGCCTCAAGATTCCCAGATTCACCAGCTGGACTGGAGAGGAGATTGACAACTGACCTTTGGACATGCTAGAATAGTATTGGGAATTCCTTTATAACTGAAAAAAAGGGCCAATGGGGAACAAGGTACTCAAGGGGAGTTTATGAGGGTGTAGTGCTTTTAATTTTTTAGTGCTGACTTATATAATTGCTTTAGTGAGCAAGTGTCAGGTAACTTAAATGCAATGTGTTACAGGTAACTTAAATGCAAAAACGACAAACAGTAACTTTCTTTCAAGTGAAACAAGGAAATAAGTACAGTAAGCAATGCAGATATCACTAGGGATCCACAGAAGCGCTGAAAAGCCACATTTTAGGTAGAATTAGTGTTTCAGGGAAATAACATGCAAACAAACAACAAGATCATGCCTGCTAAACTTGGTTGACTTCTTTGAAACAGTCACCAAAGCCATGGACGAGGGGAAGACAGTGCACACCACATACCTTGACCTAGCCAAAGCCTTCGACGCTATTAACCACTCAGGCATAATAGATAAACTCTCCCAGCTAGGCATCAACCTGTATGTTACCAGATGGGCAGCTAACTGGCTCACTGATAGAACTCAGTCAGTCAAAATAGAGGAAGCCACCTCTAGTAGAAGACCCGTAATGAGCGGTGTAACCCAAGGATCTGCCTTGGGGCCTCTACTGTTTGGGATATACTTTTCTGAGGTGCAAGCCAAAACCAGAGGTCTGTGGCTGACCAAGTTTGCAGATGACTGCAAGCTGGCCACTCTCGTAAATTCCCCTAGTGATGTTAACATCCTCCAAGAGAGCCTTACCCAAACTAATGATTGGTGCCAGAACCATGACCTTAAACTGAATGCCAAGAAATGCAACATTATCCCCTTTGTGGAAAATGGCATCCACACTAATTATCACATTAATAACAATGTACTAAGCATGCAATCAGTCGTGAGGTACTTGGGCACCCAGATTGATAACAACCTGACTTTTGACCACCACATTGCTTCCATTGTACAGAAGGCTTTCTACATGGCCCACCTCATAAATAAGGGCATTTCATCCAGGAATAAGGAGGTCATAACATTCCTGTACTCCTCCCTTATCAGACTCATTATCAAGTACAATGTCCCCTACAGCATGTACCTTGCCAAGCATATGCAGCAGCTGGAGAGATTTTAGAGGTTCATGACCAGAAAAATCCAGGGTCTCAAAGACCTATCCTTTACAGATAAGCTAAAAGCCCTGTCCTTCTACTCAGTCTCATACAGACTTCTCAGAGGTGACCTATCTGGCATACAAGGCCATCTCAGACCCAGCCTTGATGGAGGTTCTGAATATCCGTAAGTCAAACTCCACTCGTGCAACCCACATGCAAGGCCTTAATCTCATCTGTGACATTAATAGAACTTGTTGGCGGGATAGATTTGTGTCCCAAAGACCCCCCCCCCATCTTTGGAACAGACTCACTCTCCATGTCAAGCAGAGTACCTCTCTAGCCCTCTTTAAAGGAACCTAGACGACTGGATGGAAAACAGAAAATACACCCCTGGGATCCCATTTCTGTCCCTGCTGGACAGGTGAAACAGGTGCTGACTTTGAGAGAACATGGGCCAAATTCTTGGCTAGGCTTATAAGGGCGTCTGGGCCAATAGCCTAGTATCATCCTATGAACCTATGTAAGTCACATTTTGGAGGCCCTGGATTCTCATGGTTAGAAACCTCTTTGCTCTCTAGTTGCTACAGGTGTCTGGTGAGATACATACAGAAGGAAGCATTGTATTCAATTAGTGGTCTGATAAGGGTCAAGTACAGTGGAGTTATAACCTCCTTGGTCTTGGATGTGATGCCGTTATTTATGATATGCACAATGTAGAAGACTTTCTTTAACACTATGGACACATGGTGATCACAATTTACATTGTTATCAATCTGTGTTCCCAATTCTCACACCACTTGGTTTGAGCTTAGATGGGTGCTATGTATATCATAATTAGCAGGGGGTACTTCTTTGCCAAAGGGAATAATAATACATTATTTTTGCATTTAGTTTTATTCCATGACTTTGGCATGAATCATTTGTTTGCGTCAGCCTTTTCTGTAATATGTTAACATTGTTGGGGGACTCTATGATTGCGCCCATCTGACAGTCATCTCCAAACTTGGTAAGCCACATACCATATACCTTTCCCCGCAGTTCAGAAAATAGTTTTTAAACAGTTGAGGGCCCATCACAGATCCTTGTTGTACCCCACTGGTAACTGGTCTACTGGTGGAGTGGACTCCCCAACTTTGACAGTGTATATTCTGTCAGTGGGTCAGTTGGCTTCCCATCTAGTGATGTATTGGTTAATCCTCAGCTGAGAGAGTTTTTCAATGATTCTTGAGTGGGGGTTGTATCAAAAGCTTGGATAAATCAAGATAGGTGGTATGTACTGCTTTGCCCTCATCCAGGGTTTTGGTAACATTCTCAAAAAAGTTCACAGGTTTAATAAGCAAGATTTGCCCTTCACAAAACCAAACTGGGTTGGGCTAAGAGATTGAATGTCACTTGTGTCCTTATTAATAAGCTCCATGATGATTCTTTCCATGGCCTTGCAGATAAGGCTGGTTAGGTTTATGGGTCGATAGCTTTCTGGGTCAGTTGATGAACTCCCTTTGTGCAAGGGGATTACTGTTGCTGTTCTCCACTCTGCCTGAATAAAGCCAGTACTCAGGATATGGTTAAAGAGAGTGCCAAGTGGTTCCACTAGGTCTTATTTTAGATTGTTTAGTAAGCAACCTAGGATGTTATCTGGTCCCATATAAGCCGCGTGTTTGGCCTTGGAGAGTGTTTGTCTGACCTGTTCTTTGGAGATACTCAGTAGATGACTGATGTCAGGAATGCTTTGGGGTATGGCTGGTGAGGTCAAGGGGGTGAAGTTCTTTTCAAATCTGTCAGTTAGCAGGTTCAGTGTGAGTGGTACCATCCACTATAAGTTCAGCACACAGCTGGCCATTCTCTTTTAGGTTTCAGATGTAGCTAAAGAATACCTTATGGTTGTCTTTAGCTAGGGATGCTAATTTAGTATCATATCTAGCCTTAGAGTACTTTACAAGATATCTGATTTGCTTGTTCAAGCTGTGGAGGGCATTCTTCCTCTGTTGAGTAATTAGTTCCCTCTTGTTCTTAGATAGCAGTTTCTTTCTTTTGTTCTGTAACTTATTTATACTTACAGTTCACTAGGGTGGCTTGTTTTTTTCAGGTGGACCTGGTTTTAGTCCTGTCATGTACAGCTGAGTTAATATATTTGTTTAAGCAGTTATATAGAGCATTTGTGTACTCTTATGCATAGCAGCCATTGTTGGCTGTGTTAGAAGAGGCTTTGAAAGTATTTATACCATCTCTTAGTAGGCTATAGTTTGCTTTGTCAGGTGTCAGGTCTGATCTTTACTTCAAACAAGACTGATTTATGGTCTGAGCTTACCAGGAAGGACAACATACGGGAAGTACTGTGGTGACCACCCCCCCCCATGTTGGTGAGCACTAGGTCTAAGACATTTCAGCACCTTGTAGGGTGCAAACCAATTGTTCCAGGGTATTTGAATTAACAAAATCCAAGAACCTCAGATTGATTGTGTTTGTGCTCCTGTAAGTCACTCATTTGATGGAAGGATAGTTGAAATTTGCCATGACCAAGGTGTTTGGCTGTATAGTGAGTGACTCTAGCAAGGTGAGGTAGGCAGTGTGCTTCTCCTGGTTCATGGTGTGGGACCTGTAGCTAGTAATGATATGGCAGGGTATTTTACCTATAGTTGTTTTGACCTGGAGTAGCTCAAGAGAGCGATACTCTTTTACCAGTCTTGAGGTGTATTTAGATTTAATGAAGATGGATACACAGCCATCTTTGGTTCTTTCATAGGTTCATAGGTAGGCACTAGGCTATTAGTCCTAGGGCCTACATAAGCCTAGCCAAATGTTACCCTGGCTTTTGCCACCCAAGAAAATTATTTTCTTGTGCTCCTGTCAAGCAGAGGCACAGAAGTGATTCCCCAGGGTGAATTAGCTATCTCCCATCCAATCATCAAGATTTTTCTTGAAGGGTGCTAATGAGGAGCTTTGTTTGATATAGATAGGTAGTTTGTTCCAGAGTATGGGAAGTCTCGGGGACAGGAATCTATCCCTCCAGCATGTTTTGCTCATTGTGGTGACAAGGTTTACATCCCTAGAGCGTGTAGCTTGGAGGGATTGGGATTTCATTTTGTGGTCTGAACATGTGAAAGGCATTGTAGCCTTGTATGTCTGGGGTGCTCTCTGTGGCCTTGAGTAACTGCACAGATATCAGCATCTTCCGAGTCCCAGCATTACCTTGAGTTTGGCTCTAGTGGATTTCCTTACGTCAGAAGGTTTGTTATTTTGACATTGCCTAAAAAAAGCGACACCGGTATAGTAGTGTACCATTATGCTTTTCCCAAGCCTTTGTGGTCTTTGTGGCATTTTATTTATATGCTTCCATAAATCTAAAAACAGGAGAAAGTTTTTCCCAAAACAGCTTTGCTTTCAAGTTTAGATGCTGCCCCATCACAGTATTTTAATATACCTAGGTGTGTCTCAAAACTTCCTTTAACTCTGGGATAATAAATTTCATCCCCATATACACATACTCTGCATAATCTGCTTTCTGAGTTTACTGCATTTTTATGTTAAAGACACTTTCAGATTCAAGTAATCCTTACCTTTGGTCAGAGTCTTTTTTCCATTAACACATACACCTCAAAAGTTGATTTGGTCAGCTGGTCAACACTAACAGTAGTAGTTTACCACTTCTTCGAAAGGTATACAACATGGCTCCCTATTAGCTATTTCAGCCATCCCAGTATATGTTGCACCTTTGTGGATTCATCTGGGGTGAGTAATCGTGACTATCAGAATATCTCATTTGCCACCATATATCATTCCACTAAGTCCACAAGTTGGTCTGCTGTTGTAGGATTCCCTGACCACTCCACAAATCTATGGCTCCTTACCATTAGCTCAACAATTCAAATGCTGTGCTTTCCTCAGTGTTTAGTCATTTCCTGGTTAAGTGCAGCAACCTGAAAATTTGCCAGTGGGCAGGCTTGTCTGCAGAATAAGCCCATGTACTGCCTCAGTAACTCCTGAACAGGCTAGAGTTTTTTTTTTTCTTTTAGCTTTTTCTAGACATTGGTATGGGCCAATTCTAAACCAAAATATGATCTATGGGATTCATTGCTCAGGAACAGTGCTATTAGTGTGGCCTATTCAGTAGACAGCTATCCTTTCCTTTCAGCTTTTCTTCCAAATGCTAATAAATAAGCTTCCACATAATTAATGGGTTCATTTTACACAGGAAGTGTTTGGCTCAAATTTTTGGTGTTTCAGGCTGAGGCTTTTCTTGAATGTGCCCCAGACAGGGCTTACAGCTCCTGCTGTAGATGCTGAATAATGTAGTGCTACTTTTCTACCCGTCAGCCAGGCAAAGCTTATGTATTTTAATACTCTTATTGGTAACCATGTTGTATTCTAGAGCTCAGTTGCTCTTTTTGTGGACTCATTTGCTTTCTGTCAGTAAATATGCTCTATTAAGGCTGTGTTACATGGTGCTAATACTCTGCTGTGGAGCATAAATACTATGAACGATTGTCTTTGTGGTCTTCTGCATTTTGAAATAAACAGCTTGTTTCAGAAACAGTTCCTCCCAAGTTACTTTTACCACTTGCAGAAGAGGGTGGGTAATCACTGCAACTGTCTTATATAAAACATTATGCCAGAGAAACGCTTTATCTTTCCACAATGTTTCACAGAAACCTCTAAATGTAACAAAGTTGAGACAAAAGTCTATATATTGTTGCAAACAAATAAACAACAGAGTTTTTATGACAAGACAGGTAGTATAAACTCAGATGTATTCAATTCAATTCAGCAGTCCAGAAAGCACAACCACGATTTTTTCGTGGTTTTACTCGTTTTTGATGAGTACCAGTAAGAGTGAAAGGGAAGGTCTACAAGAGGGTAGTGAGACCAGCTGTTATACGGGTTGGAGACAGTGGCATTGACAAAAAGGCAGGAGTCAGAGCTTGATGTGGCAGAGTTGAAGATGTTAAGATTTGCACTGGGTGTGATGAGGATGGACAGGATTAGGAATAAGTATATTAGAGGGTCAGCCCAGGTTGGAAGGTTTGGAGACAAAGCCAGAGAGGCAAGATTATGTTGGTTTGGACATGTGCTGAGGAGGGATGCAGAGTATATAGGGAAAAAGATGCTAAGGATGAAGCTGCCAAGTAACAGGAAAAGAGGAAGGCCCAAGGTAAAGTTTATGGATGTGGTGAGAGAGGAAATGCAGGCAGTTGGTGTGACATAGCAAGATGCAGAGGACAGGAAGAAATGGAAACAGTTGATCTGCTGTGGCGACCCCTAACAGGAGCAGCCAAAAGAAGAAGAAGTCCAGAAAACACAAACTGCTTTCCAATCTGATGAAAAATGAACTCAGAAGGATTCAAATTGTTCATGTTCAATTTGATAAAGTTAAACACAAAACTGCTATGATTCTTTTTTAAAGGGGCACTCCCCGTGTTACATCAATAAGCAACAGAGTAAACTTTGTCCTCTGTTACATTTCCTGCAAAAATTAATAACAATTGACCACTTAAAAAAAAGCCCAGAAATGCTGAGGTATCACAGACCATGTATCTATTGCTAATCTTTTTTACCTACAATTTCAGATGTCAGCATGTGAACTATCCAAGCAAAATAAATGGTGAGGGTCATCCTGATGAATATCTTTGCAACTACACATCGTCTGCATCCCGTGTCTGTTCCATGGAAGAAGTTAACAAATGGCTAAGAATGCTGTTCTATTATGGTGCTGCAGGTGTAGGTACACTGACTCAAATGTTCCTTTAAGGCTTATCAAACCTTCTTCTGTATGTTGTTAACCTAACTGTATCTACTAGTTCATTCCCTGAAGTGTGGCAGTCAGCCATGGTTATCCTCCTCCCCAAGAGGGGAACACTACAGCTTCTCATTTAGTACCACCCTATCTAACTGCTCTCACTGCTACCTAAAGTTCTTGAAAGGGCTGTCTTTTCACAGCTCTCTTCTTACTCAACAAATACAGACTCCTTAGCAAAACTAACATGGCGCTAGATAAGGCCATAGCACAGAATCTGCTGCACCCTTCCTTTAACAACATCCTACTAAACATGGCTTAGAGCTAACAAACTAAATATATAGTCTTTGTTAATTTAAGATAATCCTTTAACTTTCAGCATTCCACATTGATGTCAGACCTACATTATAGTCTGAGATCATAGCTAAAAAAGCTACCCAATAAATGCTTCCCTTGAGGTACAAATTAGTGATACCCTGTCTCATCTAGAACTGACAGTTAGGCCATTCTTTGGTTATCACTTTTATAAGCACATTTGAAATCTCCATTCACAGTATCATAGTTACATTTTATATAGATGACATGGCCATTTGATCTGCTCTCTCCATGATGGCTTTTTGGCGTCCTCTATGGCAATATCCCTTAAGGTACATGGTTTGAGTAGTGCAAATAATTTATTTTTTACTATCCCACCAGTTTTAAAACCAATCTGAAAAAGATGAACTTTCATTTTAATGCAGGTAGAATATGAAATATGTGCCAGGGTTACAGAGGACATCTGAAAACCTTAGCATATTTAAGACTAGGTTAGATACTTGGTTTGGGCAGAAGGTGTTTAATCCTAGTTATGCAGAAAGTATTTAAGGCTTTGAGATTATGTATATTTACACTGAACACGGAATATTGTTGGCAAGTCTCATATGACTATAAGGAGATATGAAATTCTGGCCAAATTCAAGTATAGTTTAACACTTTAGGTCTTTGTATGAAGTTCAGTAAAACAGAGGTCACACACTTTAGCAGTATAAAATAGACTTCTGTTATAACTAATACATGGGTAGTGCTCTTTCCATGGAAAGAATCCTGCTCTCAGTAAATCAGCTTAAAAACCTAGGCTTTACACTTGACCTGCTGACCTGTATAGTACACCCTGATAAAATATTTTCAAAACTGAAAGTGTTTCTAGCAATATGCCACAAAACTCCCACTGGTAACATTTGAAGCCAATAAGACTTTGACCAAAAGAGTCTATTTGCAAGTATGGGAATATGACTTACCTTCTATGACTATTGGTTCCTAAAAAGTTACAGGTGGCAGACCTGCTGATGTATGGTTCATGCTTCCAGACTTAAGCACTGCCTTGTCATATCTCTAAAAGCTAAGAAACTGTCAATGTCCCAAATAGTAAGTATAGCCTCCTATTCCCCAGTGTATTAAGTAGTTCTGAAGCATTGCCTCATCCTAGGCTTCTCAACAAATGTTTCACCATTTACCACAGCATCATCTATGCTTCAAGATTAACTTCTGGTCATTGTCTGTGCCAAGTTTGTTTGCCCTGCCAATGTCTTTGTGGGTTTTCTCCATGTGGTACAGTTTCTTTCCATCTTCCAAAAATATACTTGCTAATGGTCGGCACTAAACTGGCAGCACATACTAAATGCAGAAAATAAAATACCCATGACTTGACTAACTCTACTCTGTACATGTTCATCTTAGTAATTCATAAAGTTTCTTTAAAATGATGTACCAAAGCTTCCTCAGTTTGGAATCCCAAATCATGTAATGGAACATCAGTCTCAGGAATGCACATGCACCCCTCTAATTCAAAACTAGTCTCACTACTCATTTTCTCAGTGAGATTAAGTGTAACCACTGATTGTTTAATGTTATACATCGAGTCAAACAACAGCTTTAGAAAATAAATATCTAGGCTGATGCCGGCATTGGGTTGAGTCAGGGTAAATGGGTAGATATACTGTAGTTACATTGAGTATATCACAAAATTTAAATTATCTTGATCTATTTTACTTAAAAATGCTTATATTTTATACCTTTTAAGTTTTAAGGGTTTTTTTTTTCACTTTAATAAGTGATAGCTGAAAAGAGAATGCTTGCTCATTTCACAATTAAATGAAAATAAAAAGTGGGGTTGATTGCATGCTTGCAGGTATGCAGTTAAAGTATGTATATTACTTGCGTTATAGTGGTACAAAAAGAACACAGAATAATTTTGTTACATTAAGCAATAGTCTAAATAATAACTGTAACAAGTCAACTGTAGATGCCTGCCCATAGATTAAATAAGAAGTTCTCTGCTCTGGCTGATGGCTGCAGATGGAAGACACAAGCATTATTGGAGGCACTAAAATCAGGTACAGACACAATCTTGCCTCTGATAGAAGGATGTCATGGAGCACAATATACACTAGGGATCACAAAAGAAAAAACAAACAGCTCCATGTATTGTTAATTTAATCAATGAGAATGACCCTGGAAACAAATGGTTTAGCATGCAAAGCAGATGTTATTTACAGAACCCCTCAATATGGAGCATAAATTAAGAGCAATACACTACAGGCAAGTCTCCAAATGGAAGAATAGGGGAGATACTATTGTTGATGACAAACATTAATGTAAACACCTTTCCTTCAGTGGTATCTCAGGAATAAAGTGATTTCTGATAACCTTCGCTGAGCAATCCTGCTACAGCAACTCATGCATTTCATAGGATCATGGAAGGTTACTAGGCTAATGACCCTAGGGCCCTTACAAGTCTAGCCAAGTTTTACCCTTATTTCCACGATCAGCACCTTATCACCCCCTGTCCAAGATGGATATAGATGGAACCCCCGGGTGAACTTATGGTTACCCATCTATCATCCAGATTGCATTTGAAGAGGGCCAATGAGGTGCTCTGCTTGACATGAAGTGGGAGTCTGTTCCAAAGGTGTGGTAACCTCTGGGACACAAAAGTGTCCCTCCAGCAGGTTCTATTAATGTCACATACCAGGTTAAAGCCATTAGAGGGAGTAACCCATGTACCATTTGACTTACGGTTATGTAGCATTTCCAATAAAGCAGGGTCAAAGCTCACCTTATGTGCAAGGCAGAGATTGCCTCTGAGCAAACAGAATAAAGTGACAGTAATTTCAGATGGTCCTCATAGGACAGATATATTGAAGACCTTGAATTTTCCTTGTGAGGAACCTTTGTGATCTCTCCAATTGCTGCAGGTGCTTGGAAAGGTACATACCAAAAGGGGTGTTGTACTCAAATTATTGGTCTGATGAGGAAAGAGTACAGGAAGTTTATAACTTCTTTTTTTCTGGTTGCAATGCCCTTACTTATGAGATGAGCAATATAAAATGCCCTTTTTACCACTGTGGAGACATGGGGATCAAAGGTAAGACTGTTGTCAACATGTGTGTCTAGGTGTCTCACCACCAAGTGTGTACTTAGGGTGTTGTTACTGATGTGGTAGTTAGCAGGCACATCACTTTTACCAAAAGGGATGATAATACATTTTTTGCATTGAGTTTAAGGCCATGACTTTGGCACCAGTCATTTGTTTGTGTAAGGCCCTCTTGTAGGATGTTGACATAATTTGGAGATTCTATGACTGCTCCCAGTTTGCAGTCATCAATAAACTTTGTCAGCCATAGACCTTTAATTTTAGCTTGCACTTTAGAGACATAGATTCCAAACAGTAGAGGTCCCAGGACTGATTCCTGTGGAGCACCATTGGTTAGAGGTCTGCTGTTGGAGGTGGAGTCCCCTATTTTCATAGGTTCATAGGTAGGTACTAGGCTATCGACCCTGGGGCCTATACAAGCTTAGCCAAAAAGGTACCCTGGCTTTTGCCACCCAAGAAAATTATTTGACTATATGGGTTCTATCAGTGAACCATTTAGTGACCCTTATAATGATATATGGGTTGATACTCAGCTGGGTGAGTTTGTCAATTATATGGCTAAGTCTAGGTAGGCTGTGCACACAGATTTCCCCTCATCAAGGGCCTTGGACTGTCTCAAAGAAGTCCACCAGGTTTAAAAAGCATGATCTCCCTTTGACAAATCCAAATTGAGCAGAGTCAAGTGTTTGGAGGTTACCAATGTCTTTGTTGATAAGGTCCATGATGATTCTCTCCATGGCCTTGCAGATAAGGCTAGTCAGACTAGTCAGGCTAATAGGTCTATAGTTCCCGGGGTCAGTGGAGGCACCATCTTCGCAAGGAGATATCAGTGGCCTTCTTCCATTCAGCTGGGATGAAGCCAGTGCTTAGAGTATGATTGAAAAGAGTACCCAATGGCATTGCTAATTCTTGTTTGAACCCATGTAGGACACAGCCTGGGATGTTATCAGGTCCCATGGATGCTATGTTTTTGACCTTAGAGAGAGCATTCACAACCTGCTTTTTAGAGATACAGGGTAGAGGACAGTTGGTTGGGATGTCTTGGGTTAAGTGTTGGCAGGGAAGGGGTAGTGAGGTTTTCACAGAACCTGTCGGCTAACAGGTTAGCAATGCCCAGAGGCTCAGTTTATGGGGTATCATTAACTACCAGTTTGGCATAAATCTGAGCCTTTCCTTTTAGGTTATGGATGTAACTAAAGAACACCTTATGGCTGTCCTTAATTGAGGAAGCTAATTTGGATTTGTAGTAAGCTTTGGGGGACTTCACAAGGACTCTTATTTGCTTGTTTAAGCTGAGGAGGGAGTGTTTCCAGTTTGAGGCTCACTCCCTCTTACTCTTAGCAATTTCTTCCTCTTATTGTAAAGCCTGTTAATGGTAGTTGTCCACCACACAGGTTTGCTCTTCCTCTAGAAGCTTGTTTTGGTTCTATCAGGTATGGCTGCGTCAGTGCAGTTGTTCAGGTGTTTGTATAAAACATTTGTTTAGAACTAGGCATAGTTGCCAGTTCAATCTGAGGGAGGAGGTGCAGTGAAGCTATTTGTAACATCCATGAGATAAATATCACATGGGAAGACTATTCTGAGCCTAGTGCTTAATAGCAATGCAAAAGGAAAAAATTTAGAATTGGATGCTGCCAGCTATTTGAGCATAACGTCCTGTCATGTCATATGGTTTACAGCAGTTGTTGTGTTATGGGCCACGTCTGCTTAGTCTTATGGGCCACACTGCCCAACCTGGATTTCTGTGCCCAAGTATAGTATATCAGAAAAAAATTAAGATGAGATGAACAATAAAGAAGAACTGAGGGAGGTGCAAAACAAGTAACACACTGTTGTGCAGAATTTGCTGGCAGGGCAAACATAGTAACAAGATACTGCTCTTGCAAGCTGTAACAACATAACTCCCATTTACTCTGATTTCAAGGGGTTATTTTGCTCTGCCCTTTGCAAAAGGTGTAATTTTGTAACAGAGGTGTCATTTTGTAGCAGTATAAACAAAGCATTGCACCATCAATTGGTTTCAACACAGTTGGGAGTCACCAGAAAACAGAACATCCTACATCCACAACACCAAAGAAAATGTCAACCATAAATAAAAATGTCCTAATGGTTGGTGACTTTATAGTTAGGCACATGGATTCTACTGTACATTCAATAGGTTGGACAAAAGTAAGGTGACAGTGAGCTGTCCCTCAGAGGCCAAGATTGTCAGTGTGTTACAAGGGCTCTGAGAACACTTAAGCCAGAGAAAGTACAGTTGTGTACACTTACCATAAATGTAGATGTTCAAGTGTATTCACTGTTGCAGTCATTACATTTGGGTAATCTGCTGGCAGGTTGCCCTCAGTCACCCTGAATAACAAAGTCTTGGGTCTTGCGTCAGTTGCTGTCTCTTCTTCCATGATGTCAAGTCATCAGGGGTAGAAAACAGGCAGCCGACGCCATTTTATTTAGTTTTTCTTGCCCCAGATGTCAGATGCCCCCCAAATGGGAAGCAAAAATATATATATATATATATATAAATAAACAGTAAATATATAAATGCATTTTTAGAAACATAAACTTTATCTTCAACTAAAAGCAAATACACCACAAAGGCTTTTGAGTATAGTGAAGGAAAGAAAGGTATAGAATGGGGGATGCCGGGTGGGTAACCCGGACTGCAACAGTGAATACACTCGAACGTCTACATTTATGGTAAGTGTGCACAACTGTACTATGTTCTTCGTGTTTCACTATTGTAGTCATTACATTTGGGTAGAATCCCAAAGCTATGGATGGGAGGATGGAACTAAACAGCATTAGGAGCAGCTATAAGGCCCTGCAGGACTGCAGTGACAAAGCCTGCCCTGGATTTGGAGAAGAGAGGTAAATGGTAATGCTTTGTAAAGGTATGAACAGAGCTCCAAGTAGCAGCCTCTAGAATATCTTTGGTTGGGACCCCACTGAGAAAAGCTGCTGAAGTAGAGGCAGCCCTGGTGAAATGTGATCTGATCCTCTTGGGCACAGGTTTACCATGGTGCAAATAGCAGAAATGAATGCAGTGGCTTATCCATTTAGAAATAGTCTGTTTTGATATAGCCTTTCCCTCTGATCCTGCAGCAAATGTTACCAGTAGTTGCTTAGACTTTCTTAGAGATTTGGTCCTGTTTAAGTAAAATCTTAGTTGTCTGTGTACATCCAGTGAATGCAGAATCTGCTCCCCCTTGTTCTGCGTATTTGGGTAAAATGTTGGCAGGTGAATGGTCTAGTTAAGAGCCACACTGGATACCACCTTAGGCATAAAAGAAGGATTGGTCCTGAGGGACACCCTGTCCGGGTAAAATATAATGAAAGGCTCCACTGCCATGAGAGCCTGTAGTTCTGAAACCCTTCTTGCTGAAGTGACTGACAAAAGAAAATCTATTTTCCAAGATAGGAATTTTATATCCGCAGTAGCTGCTGGTTCAAAAGGAGGCAGGGTGAGTTTTTCCAGTACAGAATTGAGATCCCATGCAGGAGTTGGTGCTCTTCTGGGAGGCCTTAAATTTTTGGCTCCTCTAAGATACTGTTTAAGCAGTGGATGAGAAAAGAGGGGAGGCTCTGTGTTGTAATGAGCCGACATGGCATAGGCATGGATTTGTATTGAAGAAAAAGATAGGCCCTTGTCAAGAATTTCAGTTAAATATTGTAAAATCTGAGGAATATTGGGCTTTGCTGTGTCTATTCCTTGTGCTTGGTTCCAAGCACAAACTCTCTTCCATTTATCAGCATAAGATTTTTAGTACTAGGCCTTCTAGCTTCCAAAATAACATCCATCACAGATTTACTGAGAGGTGTGGTTTGAATAATTAGTTGATTAGCCATGCTGCAAGATTCAGAGTTTGGAGCTGAGTGTGCAGAATTTGATAGTTCTGTTGAGACAGTAGATGAGGTATTTGAAGCAAGTACCATGGAGGAAGATGTGACATGTTCCTTAGAAGTGGGTACCAGTGCTGGCGAGGCCAGTTCAGAGCAATTAGGATCATTTTGGGTTTTTTCTGTCTGACTTTTAGTAAGACTTTGGAGAGAAGTGGCAGAGGGGGAAAGGCATAGACTGATAGGTTTTTCCAGCTGAAGGACAGAGCATCTACTTTCCATGCTTTTTTGTGATAAGCTCTTGTGCAAAATTTGTCCAACTGATAATTTTGGGGAGAGGTGACTAGATCTATGTCTGGGCTCCCCATTTCTGTGTTAAGATGCTGAAGATTTGTGGATCCAGTTTTCATTTGTGCGGGTCCATAAGATTTCTGCTTAGGTCCTCTGCCAGAGTATTTTGCTTTCCTGGCAGGAATTGAGTTTGGAGATGTATTTGGTAAGTCAAGGCTGTGTTCCACATGGCCATGGCTAGTCTGCAAAGGGGGTAGGAATGTGTACCCCCCTGCTTGTTTATGTACCACATCACTGTGGTGTTGTCCATCTTTATCAGTAGTTGTCCTGGATGAAGTAAGTCCTTGAAGGCTGTCAGAGCATTCTGAACAGCTAGCATTTCTTTCTGGTTGATATGCAGATGCATTTGGTTTGTGCTCCATTTGCCCTGAATGCATCTCCCTGCCAGGTGGGCCCCCAAGAATAGTCTGATGCATCTGTAGTTAAGGTTTGGGTGGCAGGGGGTAGAGTGAATGACAGTCCCTTGTTTTGGTGACATGTTTCTGCCCACCAAAGAAACTCCTGTTGTAGGCAGGGAATGAGAGGAATCATTGTTTCTAGGCTGTGACAATGTTGACTCCATAAACTTTTTAGGTACCATTGAAGTTTCCTCATATGCAATCTCACATATGGAATTAGTAGAATGCAGGATGCCTTGAACCCCAAAGCCTGCAGAATTTGTCTTGAAGATAACTGGGTACTTGTTGCCATTTGTTTGAAGTATGTTGTCAGTTGCCTTTGTTTGTCTGGCATGAGGTAAGCCATCTGGGCAGTTGTATTCAAGCTTGCACCCAGGAATGTAATTATTTGAGAGGGTACCAGTTGTGATTTATTTTCATTTATGGTATACCCTAGGCATGCTAGAAGCCTTTTCACAAACACCAGATGTTGAAGAAGTGTCTCTGTCCTCTGCTTGAATGAGACAGTCGTCCAGATAAGGATAAATTTGAATGCTTCTGTGTCTGCAGAATGCAATTACTGGTACCAGGCACTCTGTAAAGACCCTGGACACAGTAGATAAGCCAAAGGGCAGTGCAGAGAATTGGTAGTGCAAAAAACCTGCTTTGAAGTGGAGATATCTTCTGCAAGATTCCCTTATTGGGATATGCAGGCATGCCTCTTTTAAGTCTAGAGTTACTAACCAAGCATTCTTGCCTAGCATAGGCAGTAGCTGTTGTAAAGTCAGCATTTTGAATTTTGGAATGTCCAGGAACTTGTTCAGAATCGATAAGTCCAGTATTGGGCACCATGAATTGTCTTTTCTGGGTACCAGGAAAAGTCTTGAATATAAACTTTGTCCTTTTTCCTTTTCTGGTACCGGTTGAATAGCCCCCATATCCATGAGGGACATGACTTGTTTCTGGGCCTCTGCTCACTGATTTTGTGGCAGATCCAGCCATCCGTTTGGAATTGGCAAGGTATGGAATTTAAATATGTACCCCTGGGATACTATGTTTAATACCCACTTGTCCTGGGTAACTAACTGTCAATTTTGAGCATGAAGTGCTAGTTTTCCTCCCAAGGGGACTGCCAAAAGATAAGTGCTTGGTGATGGTAGAGGAAAGTCATTGAGACTGTTTACTTTAGGGTTGTGCTTTGTTTCCTCCAGATTTGGAGGTGGAGGCACCCCATTGCTTTGACCTGTAAGAACCCTGTGATTGATATATGGAGCTTTTTGAGTGCCTGGATTTGCCCTGATTGGCTCTGTTGAACACAGAAAAGGACCAATTTTTAGTAGGCCAGTGCCTGCTGAACCTGGGTGGCTGCACTTGCAAGAAACCTTTTACAGTTTGCAAATATTTAGCTTTGTCTTCCATTTTCTTAAAAACCTCTTCTGCCTTATTACCAAACAGATTATCATGCTGCAAAGGGGCATCCAACAATTTAACTTTAACATGATCAGGCAGATTTTGCTCTTTGAGCCAGGCATGCCTTCTAATCACATATCCAGTAATGGCGGCCCTACAAGAGGCCTCCAAGGAATCAAAACCACATTGCAAAGTATGCTTTCCAACCTGTTTTGCTGAATGCAATAAATCATGTAACTTTTTATTTTCCACACAATCAGAAATCAACATCATTTTCTGTTTCAGTAAGCCCATAACATGTTGTTGATATTTAAGCATATGAAACTGGCAGTTTAAAGCCCAGATTGCCAAGGTTGTCGACGTATAAACCTTCTTACTCCATCTATCCAGCGCCCTGGAATCTCTATCAGAAGGGGTAGGATTTTTGGCTGTAGAAGCCTTTACACCCTTGGGACCCCAAGAGATAGTCTCAGGATCAGCAGCTGGATTTTTGAAAATAAATTTGTGGGAGTCAGGAACCCTGTAATATCGGTCTGGCTTACTAGGAGCCGGAGGCAGGGAATCAGGAGCCATGCTTGATTTCAAGAACACACCATCAACAATGTCTAATACAGGAGGTATTGCCAAAGGCTTATGCTGAGGGAGAAGAAGGAAATCCCTAAGCCTCTTTTTTGATTCAGAGAAGTCCTGACTCTCCCAGTGAAAATGTTCCCTTAAAGTATGCAAAGTCTCTCCAAAAGAGTAATCCTCAGGAAGAGATGCAGATGGGATGGTTTCCTCTGCATTAGAATCCTCATAGGGAGGAATAGAAAATTCCTGATCAGAAGAGGAATCAGAAGAAATGGAAACCTGATCTGAAGATTCATAATCAGTGCCTTGCCTAGGCCTCTTAGCAGGGGGGTTGGGAACCCCTGATCAAGGTAATTAAATCCTCAGCCATTTTGATCATCTGATTTTTAGGCATAGGGGCCTGAGCATGTGGCTCATGCATCAGTTTTTTAGACATAAATATTGTTTTTGACCTTGTTTTTGTTGCTGGCATTGGTTTAATATAAAAATGTTGAGGTCTGAAAACACCCTCAGAAGCCGGTGCCTGCTCAGCGGCTCCGGACCCATCTAAGGGAGAGACATCTGCGGGTTCAATACTCTGAGAATCTCGTGGCATACTGGACTCCGAATGCGTCTCGGAAGAGGCCTGCGACTCAAAAGTAGTGGGTATCAGGGGCTGCGAAAGTGCCTCACTGAGTACTGGCGAACCGGCGACTGGCTTAGGAGAAGCTTCATCGTCGGTTTTGGACCTCAACGGTTTGTCTCTGTCTTTTTCTTTGTGGTTTTGTGAACTCCGGTAGTCGGATTGCTAAACTACGACATTTCAGGATAGATAAATCTTGAACCAAAATATTTAGAAACAAAAATATACCGACGCTTAATAGTGTGTTGGTTAAATTTAGCACAAAACTGACAGCAAGGCACGTTGTGATCAGGGCCTAGGCAAGGAATAGAGTACAAATGAAAATCCTTATGAGGTATTTGCTTCTCACAAGTAATGCAATTATTAACTTTTACTGACATCGGTAAGGAGCAAGAAAAAGTTTCCCCAATGGGGTATTTAGCTTTAGTTTGAAGACTTCGGTTCTGAAACTCGAATACGAAAATTTCAGGAATCGGCCGACCGGCACTTGCTAACTGCTTCTGCTTTGGGCACCGCGCGGCAAGAAAGACTGAATAAAATGGTGTCAGCTGCATGTTTTATACCCCTGATGACCTGACGTCATGGAAGAAGAGACAGCAACCGATGCAGGACCCAAGACTTTGTTATTCAGGCCGAATGAGGGCAACCTGCCAGCAGATTACCTAAATGTAATGACTGCAACAGTGAAACACAAAGAACATATATATGTACAGCATGATGGTACCACATGAGGTAAACAACTTGGTGCACAAAACCCTGAGGAAGAGAGAGAGAGAGAGGCATAACAGAGCTCTCCATGCATGTCATAAATGCAGGAAAGATGCTAGTATTGACTGGAATCTTTCCATCACTAAAAATAATTAGGTTCATTCTACATGTCAGCATTAGATGAAATGCTTGACAATCTGCATTTTTCGCCAAGGATGATTTGCACTTCTCATTTCAAGGCTTCTGAATCCTGGAAAATGCTATTTCTGTCCCCATTGTGCCTTTTTAGGCACAGTCCAGCAGGTGGACCTTCCAACCTAATTAAAAAAAAAAATCAACCATTGGACCATTTCAAGGTGACTCATCTTAATGCTAGAAGCAAACTGCCAGACTTTGAGGCCCTCCTGCATTTGGAATCCATCAATGTATGTGTGGTTATGTACACCTGGTTTAAGTGCCCAGAGAGCACTGCCTCAGGATCTGGGTTTTATGCTAAAACTTGTTTAATCCTGATGCATACTGTGGTGGTGTATCCATATTTGTTACAGACCATATTATTGTGAGACAGGTGCCTAGATACCACAAGGTGAGATTATAGAGACTCAAATCACTGTTAATAAGATCAGCTATCATAGCATGCTTGAGGGCCCTTTTTATGTCTCCATAAAATCATACAACATTTCTAAATATTCATAATGAGCTCCCCATGATTAGGAATGTTATCCTATGTGATTTTAACTATTCAGTGATTAAGTGGGGGACCCGTATCACCAATATAGGACATGCACAAAAGTTCATAAATGTTATAAACAAGAACTTCCTGGACCAGATTGTTAATGAACCCAATAGACATCACAATGCTCTTGACCTGATCATAACAAACTCAGCATCTGTGTGTACCATCCTCAAGGTAATAATAATAATAATAATAATATTATTTTAATAATAGTAGTATCCATCTATTAACCCAGTAGACCTACTGGACATATAGTCCCTTTTCAGGAGTGACCTGGGAGTAATGTCTGGCTAAGTGACTTGCTTAAGGTCACACAGTAGGCAAATGAAGGCATCAAACCCTGTATCAGAGGAGCTATAACTCACAGCCTTAACCTTCTGCTCCATCTGCCAGTAACCACCTCACCATTCAAGTCGGACTGCAAACTAGTAACTTCTCCATCAAAAATCTCCAAACCATCAGAAATAAATATTGCAGAATTCAAGGACTTTAAATGTACAGATCTCCAGAAATTCTATGATGAAATCTGTAAATTTGATCATAACAGTATCATAATGTTGATAGTGTAAAAAGTTATGCAAAAGTTTTATTTGCATCTGCAGAAATATATTACATTGGCAGTCCCTACTAGATACAAGCAAATGGGGAAGTATAAAGCAAACCAGTATAGTGATCCTCAAGCATTACTCTACTATACTATACTATACTATACTATACAATACTATACTATATATCAAAAGGACAAAACTCCTAAACCTATATATCAGAACAAAAGAATCACAAATTATGAACGTCTAACCGCTAGATAAGAAATTAAAAAAGGACATCAGAAAAACAAAGGCATCCCGTGAACTCCGACTAGCTACTGAAGCCAAAGACAACTACAAATCCTTCTTTAGCTGTGTAAAAAGATTATAGATAATACTCAATATTGCTCACAGCTGATTCATAATGGTATTACCTTCTCCAATCCCGTCAGCATTCCCAATGCACTGGCAAAGAAATTTAATGACAACTTCACCCTAGAGACATCTATCCAAACCCCACAATGAAATAAGATATACTGAAGGCATACTCTAAAATGAATACTGACTTTACCAAAGATGGAATACCAAAAAAACTTTATCAAAATGAATAATACCTCATATATGGGGTCAGACACCATACCAGGTTTCTACTTAATATCAATAAATAAGCATTGGTGGGCTTACTTCTCAACCTCTTTAACCTGAGCCTAGCAACTGATTTGGTCCCATGGGAGTGGAAGACAATTGTGATGCCACTCCACAAGGGTAGCTCCAGCACTGACCCTGGGAATTACAGACATATCAGCCTAATGGGTCTGATATGCAAAGACATGCAATGAATCATTAGTGACCTAATTAACTATAAAAATCTTATCAGACTCTACCCTAGCAGACTGGATTTGGCAAGTGTAGCTCCTGTCTCATGCATCTTGTGAAATTCTTTAAGATGGTTACTCAAGCTGTAGATTGTGGGCAAGTGGTCTATATTACATCACCGAAATGCAGTTCCAGTGAACAGCTATCCATTGACACCTAATCAGTGAAAACTACATCAGTAATTCATTGAATTTAATAAGGGCAAGGAAGTACCTGTCCACAGCACAATGTACCAACATCTACGTGGAATTGAACCCACCTAAGTGGGGGGGCTTCGTCCCCATACCCCCTTAACTATATATGCCAACTCTGAGATTGCGCTACAGTGGAAAAAAGGTCAAAGGTTTGTTGTTAGCCAACTACATCTTTGCCCTTATTAAATTCAATGAATCGATGATGATGATCGGTATTTGCCGGAGTTAGATTTTGGTGACATAATATATACCCAAAGGCAAGCTCGTTACACAGAGTACTTTTACTTCACCAAGGCATTTCAATGTACCACATTCAAATTTAATAAACAAGCTAATACCGCTGCAAATTGATCCATATGTGGTTAGGCAGACAGCCATCTGGCTTAGGTACAGGTCTCACACAGTAAGAGTACAGATTGCATCTTCAGAGATCATGAAGGTGACCTATCCAGTTCATGAAGGATCTGTGCTGGGACCTCTGCTATTCCATATCTACAACTCAGAACTTCACTTATCAAAAAAAAAAAACACTCTCTGGTTGACGAACAATTTGAATGATTGTGAACTGGGAGTCATCAAGACCCACTCTGACATACATGCACATACAGGCACTCCAACAGGAGCTTACACTTGTCAGTAGCTATTGTACAAGTAATGGACTCAAACTAAATGCCAAAAAGTGCAACATTGTAGCATTTGGGAAGCAGCCCTTAGCTGCAGCTTATAGCACAGATAACACACCACTTCAAAAAGAAAAAGTAGTGTGAGGTCTAAGTCCTTGGGTGGACAGCTCCCTCACTTTTGACCATCACATTACAATAGTCTTTAGTAAATCCTTTTAACTTGCACAGCTCATGTGAAAAGTATTTCTTCTAGATCTAAAGAAGTCCTCACCTCCTTGTACTCTCCACTGATTAGACCCATCATTGAGTACAATGTCCCCTTTGGGATGCACCTTACTAAGCATATCAAGCATTTGGAGAAACCACAGAAGTTTATAACTAAACAGATGTGTTTAAAATATCTGAATGACCAAGAAAGACTGGAGGCTTTCTTCCTATACTCAGTTGTGTATAGACTCCTTAGAGGTAATCTATGCCTTACTAACAGGGCTATGAGGGATCCAGTATCCCTAGAACTGTAATACTTCTAAATCTACCCCAGCATAGAAACAAATAAGTCAGGGAGGAGGGGCAAATTTGCCACACAGCAACTCCCTCTTCTCTGGAACAAACTCCCTCTCCAAGTTAAGCAGTGTGATGCACTGCCTGCATTAAAAAGGAACTGAACAACTGGATAGGTATTCATAAATTCACCCATGTTATGACTGGCCTGGCCCGTCTTCGAAAGAAAGGGAAGACTTAAGAGTGAGTACTGGTGAGTACTAGTGAGAAAGAAATGGCTTATAGACTGAGTTGCCTTGTAATTCATATGATCCCATGATCCTAAATGCATAAGACATTAAGTTAGTAAATTGTACTGCTAGCTATTTTTTGAAATGAAAAAAAGCATGTGAATAATTTGTGGAGACACGGTTGATTTTATTTGGTGCCAACCATGTGTGTAAGTGTGAAGGCAGTGTACAAGTTACACAGGTAACTATATCTCTCACAAATTGTGACATATTGGTCCAGTACTAGTTTGATATCAGTATGCATTAGGTAATTCCTGCAATGTCTCAGAATATCAAAGGTAATGAGGCTGGCAACAGAAGGTACAGATGTAGCACGTGCTTCCATGCATGCCAGATGGGTCAATTTACTGAGGACAGATGAAATATATTGATTTATTGATCCAGTTTTGTCAGCTGGAAGAGAAGATATATTTGGCAGATGAACTATGCTAGAGAGGAGATATACTGGCTCCCTACTGAAATGTCAGAACTCAAAATGCCAAGTGCCAAAAGGCTGAAAAAAAGACAGAAGAAATCAGAGAAGCGTGAATCTTGAAAATCTCCTTAAAACTTCTTTTTGCACTGTGGGCAAACCTCCCACATCCCCCACACCCCCAAGATATATATAACATCTCTGAGATCACCTTTCCTCGATGAAAAGGGAATATTCTGAGAAATGGCATCTCAGACAATATAAAGTCCTTTCTTTCGACCATTCAGTCTCACCATTTTGGGACTTGCTCTAGCGGGTGCTAACATTTTCAAATAGTTACCAAAATACTTGGTGAGGTGAAAATGTGCTAACACTAATGCAACAACTACTTGGATCTACATGAAACAAATCATGTAGTACAATCTATTCTGAGACTATTACCCAGCTACAGTTTGGTACAGAACACCATGGTTAGGTGGACAGTACTAACAACGGTGCAATGTTTGGTACAGAACACCGTGGTTAGGTGGACAGTACTAACAACGGTGCAATGTTTGGTACAGAACACCGTGGTTAGGTGGACAGTACTAACAATGGTGCAATGTTTGGTACAGAACACCGTGGTTAGGTGGACAGTACTAACAACGGTGCAATGTTTGGTACAGAACATCGTGGTTAGGTGGACAGTACTAACAACGGTGCAATGTTTGGTACAGAACATCGTGGTTAGGTGGACAGTACTAACAATGGTGCAATGTTTGGTACAAAACACCATGGTTAGGTGGACAGTACTAACAATGGTGCAATGTTTGGTACAGAACATCGTGGTTAGGTGGACAGTACTAACTACGGTGCAATGTTTGGTACAGAACATCGTGGTTAGGTGGACAGTACTAACAACGGTGCAATGTTTGGTACAGAACACCGTGGTTAGGTGGACAGTACTAACAATGGTGCAATGTTTGGTACAGAATACCGTGGTTAGGTGGACAGTACTAACAACGGTGCAATGTTTGGTACAGAACACCGTGGTTAGGTGGACAGTACTAACAACGGTGCAATGTTTGGTACAGAACACCGTGGTTAGGTGGACAGTACTAACAACGGTGCAACGACTATTTGAATCTGAAGCTAGTGTTTGGTACAGCACAGAAATTCAATACCATGACAATAATATGAGGGTTGAACAGGTAGTATAATTTAAGCCCAGTAAGATCTGAGAGTAGTACATAACTATGATTTGGTACAGATCACAATTACATTAGTAAGAGAGCAATGCACAATTTCTGTTTAGTAGCAATAAGGTACTAAAATTATGCACACTAAACTATATAAAAGCAGACTCAGATGCCACCAGTAGTATGATTGGAAGTTGGATAAGATGCTGCATCCCGTGCACTTCATGGCTTGATTGCCACAAACAGTAAGAAAGGATTTGGCTTAGATGCCACACAAAGTGTCAATAGGCTTGTGTTCCACATAGCGTTTGCTTCTAGGATTCCCAAAACTCACACTTTAAACAGTCAGAGGACTCAAGTGCTACACAATGATTGCTCCTAGCATTTATTAGACTCAGTAACTACAAACATGGATGCAGCTATATATGGATGCTGTCAATAGCCAGCCTAAGTGCAAAAAGAAATGTAGATAATAGAATAATAGATATATAATGGTATGGGAGCAGCAAGGAGCTGTTATAATAACAACAATCTTAGCAACTGGCATGCAGAAAACAGCATTTTTTATAAACAAACAACTACAGCACCAGGGGCAGTGCAGCTGAGTTGGAAGCACCAAGGAGGTCCTATAAACTTAACAGCAGCAGTGTGCAACTCAGAGAAGCTTAGAGCCAAGTTATCCTACAAGTAACAACCATTAGCAACCGTGCAAACTAGGTAATGCAGCCAGATAATTTTAATGAATGTCAAATAATGGTTATAAACATTTTAAAGCAACCCCCACTGCTGTGCATAGTACAAGAAGGTTAAATCCAGTTAGACCTTAAGAACCCAGAGCAGAGCACAGTAGAGGAAATGCAGTATGCAGATGTCAAGCCAAATAAAGCAGTGATTCCTGCTACGCAGATGGGAGGCTGGCATACTGGTTAAGGTGTTTAGGCTTAAAATGGCCCACAACAGCAGTTAGCCTAGTACTAATCTATGAACCCCATGAACCTATTTAATAGGTTCATAGGTTCATAGGTAGGTACTAGGCTATCGGCCCTAGAGCCCATACAAGCCTAGCCAAAAAATGTACCCTGGCTTTCGCCACCCAAGAAAATTATTTTCCTGTGCCCCTGTCGAGCAGAGCCACAGAAGTGATCCCCAGGGTGAATTTCCCATTTCCCAAACAATCATCAAGATTTTTCTTGAAGAGCGCTAATGAGGAGCTCTGTTTGACATAGATAGGTAGTCTGTTCCAGAGTATGGGAAGTCTCTGGGACAGGAATCTATCCCTCCTGCATGTTCTGTTTTTTTGTGGTGACAAGGTTTAAATCCCTACAGCGTGTAGCTCGGAGGGATTGGGATTTCTTTAAGTGGAGCATGTCCAACAGCTCCGGGTTTGACATAGCTTTGTATGTTAGGCAGAGATTGCTCCTGAGTAGGCGATATGCGATGGAGTAAAGCTGTAGTTTTTTGAGACGGTCTGCATAGGGCATCTGTTTGAGGCCAGTAATCCTCTTTGTGAGGTATTTCTGTGGTCTTTCCAGTTGCTGTAGATGTCTTGTGAGGTACATACCAAAAGGGGCTTTGTACTCTATAATGGGTCTAATGAGTGATGAGTAGAGGGTAACAATGACCTCTTTTTTTTCTGGATGAGAATCCTTTTGTGATGAGATGAGCCACGTAGAAGGATTTCCTGACCACTGTGGCGATGTGATTATCAAAGGAGAGACTACTGTCCACCTGTGTCAAAAGGTCTCTTATCACATTTTCAGCATTAAGTAGACTACCAGCTATGTGGTAGTTCATGGGTACAGAGTTTTTAACAAAGGGGATGACAATACACTTTTTGGCATTGAGCTTCAGGCCATGACTTTGACACCAGGTATCTGTCTCAGTGAGGCACTTTTGTAGTTTGTCCACATCATTAGGAGTTTCGATTATGGCTCCTAGTTTGCAGTCATCTGCAAACTTTGTTAGCCAAAGACCTTCTGTGTTGGCCTGCACCTCAGAGTAGATACCAAACAGGAGAGGACCCAGGACTGAACCCTGTGGTACTCCACTTGTCACTGGTCTGATGTCGGATTTGGAATCCGATACTTTCACAGTGTGGGTTCTGTCCGTGAGCTAGTTGGCAACCCATCTTGTGACATAGGGATTTATACCTAGTTTAGTGAGCTTATCTATAATTCCAGAGTGGGGGATGGTGTCGAAAGCCTTGGAGAGATCTAGATAAGCTGTGTGAACCATTTTACCCTCATCTATGGCTTTGGTGACTGCTTCAAAGAAGTCAATCAGGTTTAGGAGACATGATCTGCCTTTTACAAATCCAAACTGGGTAGGGTCCAGAGTTTGGAGATTACCAATGTCTTTGTTTATGAGTTCCACGATGATACATTCCATGGCCTTGCAGACCAGGCTCGTCAGGCTAATGGGGCAGTAGTTCCCGGGGTCCGTTGTGGCTCCCCCTTTGTGGAGTGGGATAACAGTTACAGTGTGCCATTCAGTGGGTACAAAGCCTGAGGTGAAGCTATGATTGAACATGGTACTTAGGTAGGGTGCCAGTTCATTCGGTAGTTCTATGTAGAACGCAGCCTGGGATATTGTTAGGTCCCATGGATGCTGTGTTCTTGGCTTTGGAGAGTTTGTTTTTTACCTGTGCAGCCATGATTATAGGAACTTTGCATTCTTCCGGTATAGAGATGGGGCCTCTAGGGGGTGAGAGGGGGGTAAAGTTAGCACTGAACCTATCTGCTAGGATGTTGGCAATATCAGTTGGTTCTGTATATTTAGTGCCATTGTAATGTAACTCAGTGCAGATCTGAGTGTTCCCATTTAGATTCTTGACATAGCTATAGAATGCTTTGTGGTTGTCTTTAGAGTCAGTGGCAATTTTGTTTTCGTAACTAGCTTTGGAGGATTTTATGAGGGATCTCACCTTCTTACTGAAGTTGACCAGGGAGTTCCTCCAGTCATGGGATTTTACTCTTTTTTTGCAACAGTTTCTTTCTTCTGTTGTAGAGTTTGTTTATGGCAGAGGACCACCAGAATAGCTTCCTGTTTTTGGAGGATAACATCTTGGTTCTATTAGGGATAGCATGATTCATGCACTGTAGGATTCAGCTGTCATACCTCTATTGTCCATCTGCATGGGTGTCATGAAGTTTGCCACTTTTGTCGTAAGAAGTGTGAAGTTGGCTTTGGAGAAGTTTTTTACGATGGTTTCCCTAATTGGGGGTGGGGGTGGGATGTGGATGTTTAGGTTGATTAGCTTGTGGTCGGATCTGACCAACGAGGAATTGACCTCTGGTGTGAAACACCAGTTTCCCATGTTGGTAATGACCAGGTCTAGGATATTGCTGCCCCTGGTGGGGGTGTGAACAAGTTGATCCAAGACATTGGAATTTATGAATTCTAGAAATCGTTGAGCAAAGGAGTTGGTACATGAGTAGTTTTCCCAGTTAATGGTGGGGTAGTTGAAACCGCCCATTATTAGGGTGTTGGGTTGTACCCTAATACTTTCCAGTGTATCAAAAAATGGGGAGTGTGAATCCTGGGGTATGGTGGGGGGTCTGTAGCAAGCTACAATTTGGATTGCGGTCTTGCCCAGAGTTAGTTGCACTTGGATAATCTCAGATGCATTATGCTGTGCAACTAGCCTGGAGGTGTGGATATCCTTAATGAATATGGACACGCCTCCGCCTTTAGTGCTTCTTTCTGGGTTAGGTGGCCGAAAGGTGTGGTATGAATTGAAGCCTGGTAATGCAGGCGTGCTCTATGGAGCTTTGAACCAGGTCTCTGTCACTGCACAGATGTCAATGTTCTCCATTTTAAGGAGTGCCTTGAGTGAGCACATTTTGAGGTTTAGACTTCTAGCATTGAGTAGCATTGCCCTCAGATTTTGCTTGCTTGTACCTGTTACAGTGGTGAATTTGTCATTTGAACCTTGCCTAAAAAAGGCACTATAGGGGTGGCAAGAGCCTTAGCCAGTATCCAGAATCCTAAGGGCGACAGGTGCAGGCCATCTCTGGTAAAGCATCGTGGACTGTCGATCATGTTGTCCCAGGCAGACAAATACTGGATCCCCTTAGAATGACACCAGAAGCTTAGCCAATTGTTGAAGTCAATCATTTTGTCCTTGTACTGTGGTATCATTCTGGGTGATGGCAGGATGCTACTCAGGGTTAGGGTCATACCTGCCTGGGATACAAGACCGGAGAGCTCCTCCATGTCTCTTTTCATGTAGTCCAGGGAGGTACGTCTCAGGTCATTCACACCAACATGTACAATGACAGTGTCATATTTGTACATATTGTGGAGTGACCTGAGTGCATGCGTTATGTGGCAGATCCTGGCACCTGACAGGCAGCTGACAGTAACTTTCTCCTTGTTTAGTCTAGTGAGTGGAACATCAGTGTGCCTGACTATAGAGTCACCTATAACTAGAGTGTTGGGTACATTGTTGTGCCTTATGGGCTGTGGTTGAGTGGCACACTGAGTTTGTGGGATATGTGTCATTTGGGTTGTGTTGGGGGGTGGAGTTTGCTTGTGTTTATGCTTTGGATGTCCCTGATGCTTGGGCAGGTTTGTATTGAGAGCTTCCATGAATGCAGGTGTGTGTTTTGTGTTTCTATGTGTGTGTTTTGGTGGTGTAGGTTTTGAGGGACTATGTGATGAGTGTGGTGTGGTGCAAGTGTTTACCTTCTCCTCTTGACTGTCTAGTCCAGTTTTGGGTAAAGAGAGCTTTGCTTCCAGTTTGGCTATATAAGTGCATCTCTCACAGGTTGTAGTGTTGGGTGGTAGGAGGAGAGGGTTGTCTGTGTACATGAGGCAACTGCTGCATTGCCTCAAGATGCCCAGATTCATCAGGTAGACAGGAGAAATCACTGGGAGCTGACCCTTAAACATGCCTGGATAAGTGCTTATTTATTAAGTACTAAAAACTGCTTTCCACTAGACAAGTGAGGAAAGTTGAGTGCTGTAGTAATTTGCAGCTTATGTAGTGCTTACAATGAGTTCTGAACAAGTGCTGAGTTCAAAGAAACAGATTTGAGTGCTGAAACTAGAAAACTGGCTAGTTATAAGAAACAAAACTAAGCTAGAAGGCTTCCCTCCAACACAGAAGGGCTTAGGGGCCCAGAAGCCTACAAACAGTCTAGACCACTTAACAGGAAAGGCAGGAAACAAGCTTAAATTTTTTTTTGTTCTCTTTCCCAGATGCTCTCTTTGTACACAGTAGGAGTGCCTGAAATCAGAATATGATCTCACTGCACTCAGTTGAGTGAGCAAATGAGATGGGCCCAGAAGGAGTATCCAAACACAAATTTACAAGAGGGGTGGGCAGTTTCAAAGCCACTAAGATTAACACCACAGCAGAAACAGGGAAGGCGGGTGGGAAAACTAACTGAAGAACAGAGTCAAAACTTCCAGTTCAGTTAATAATCATGCAACACAGTTAAATCAATTTAAATACTGTATTATTTGAAAAAAAGTTGAATACAGCTAGATCTTAGCCGGCCAAAGCTGAAGTTTTTAAGCAGAAAATATTTCAAACTATACCACTTAAATAGGCAAGGACAGGAAATCAAAGGATGTGGCTACCCCACACCTGCAATTACTAACAAATATTAAAATTCAAGCCAGCACTAACTGAAGAACAGAGTCAAAACTTCCAGTTCAGTTAATAATCATGCAACACAGTTAAATCAATTTAAATACTGTATTATTTGAAAAAGTGCAGATAAAGGTACTTAAATTCTCTTATACGTTCAGTTGAATATAGCTAGATCTTAGCCGCCAAAGCTG